>NC_092566.1:13295000-13555000 GCF_037975245.1 Apostichopus japonicus | reverse complement strand
CTGAATTCATCAGAGGTTCTTTCTTCTGTTTGCCTGAAGTTTTTGGAGACTTACAAATACTCATATCCACCTGTCTAGATCTGTTTGACACCTTCCCATTCCTCTATACAAACAAATAACTGTTTAGATGGCCTACGTTCTAACTGCTTTGGAATCTTTCGACCTGACAAATCAACGTTGCTAATATCAATATGATGACAAATGAGAAGGATTTACATACTCTCAAAAGAAACACTTTATCTTGAGGTGAAATTTGGGCTCTAATCAGGAATTGGGCTATAAAGCACTAACTAGTATGGTCAAAATTCACCCAGTTGGGACAATTTCTGCTACACTGTACTCCCATGAGCAATATGAATATCATGCGGCTATCAGATAAAAAGGTTGGGAACATACTTTGACATGAATATTTACGACTACAGTATGAAAATACCAAGAACAATCAAAACATTTTGATGTAGTTTTCACGATCATTTGATCGTTACTAAAAGTTCAATTTTGTTTTTTTTAAAGGATAGAGGACACAGAGTATCATTAGTGGATAAAGTCTACCTCATGGAATGATAAATGGTTGCAAAAATTCAAATATTCAAGAATCATCTGAGAAGATTACGCAGTAGTATATCACATTGACAGTAACTTTTATTGTGTATATATATCCTTACAGGATGAAACAACCAACTAATAACCAATACGAAAGTGAACCCAAGAATAATTCATTTTAACGTACACTTATGCTTGATGGGAAATTGAATATATATGATTTTTACCAGTAAACTAGGATGCCACTTTAAAAGATGCTGATACACATTTGCATTTTAGGGTCAAATCACTTATTCGCTGACAACTTTTTAATGACTACTAAAAAGTCAAGTTCACATAGCAACATGTCTCTCAAAAAAAACGGGTGTGGTTCCAACAACACCTTACTGAGTTAAATGAGTGAAATGCTAGAGTAATTCAATTTCTCCTGTTTCGGGTCAACACGACACACACTCTTTCACATATAGCAACAACTATCAAATTGCTGAACTTAGGTTGTAGATCTGAACTGTTTATGAATTGAACTGTTTATTATGTTCTGCAAATTGTTACAGACTAGAAGGCCCTTATTCTAACAATATCAATATTTGAAAGTAAATGTCTTCCAAAAGTAGAAGGTTTAACAAATACAACTACATCTTCTAGGTCTAAATGAAAAAAAAAAAATCTCCATCCCATCGATACCAAACTGCAACAGTTTAGAAAACCCATCTTACTCGTACAGCATACCTGAATTTGACAAAAACAAACGTACAGCCTACTTTAGAGAGAGAGCACCCTCCCTTCGCCACTTACTCATTCTTGAAATGAGTAGAAATCCTTTCCTGTTTTGATACCCCCCTAGTAACCTCCATAGCTACCACCCATCCCACTGCTGCCACCACGTGACTGGCCAGACTGGTTACCACCGTAAAATCCAGAACCACCTGTGAAGAAATGAAATAAATAACGTTTTCACTCATAGTTGAAAAAATCACTTTCATAAAGGGAAATGAAGGCATGAAGAGAAAACTTTAATATTTTAGCAATTTGGTATTCATGTACAAGATTAAGGAGTCTGCTAGTTACTAACATGAACTAAACTGAATGTCATATGATCCCTAACCATGCTAACCACCCAAAGGGATCAAATGAACTGACAAAACTAATTCAATATTTAGTTAGTATCAAACTAAAAACAGGACACCTTTTACACACCACAATATGTTGCCATACCATATTTTCACACTACATTTAGTATTTAAAAGAATAGTCCAGGTCAAAATTTGTTTTTGATATGTTAAAGAGGAACATAATCTGAGCATTCTAGTGCAATCTAGTCAATATCTCAAAAACGGTACATAGTAATTGAATGCAAATTTCACCAGAATGCTAAGATTATGTTTCTTTTTAACATATCAAAAAGAAATTTTGACCTGGACCATTCTTTTAACATTTCTTATGGTTTTGTTGATTTTGATGCTCCTCAGTATTGATAGACTTTCCAGTTGAATAGAGTCTGATACAATACTGTTACAGAGAATGGACGAGTACAATGTGTTAGTTGTATCTATTTAAATGGGTTACAGTTTAAGACTTAAAATGTTCTTGAGGCCCAATAGAATTATTCAATACCTGAAAGTGATATTGACATAAATGTGATGGCAGTGTTTATGAAATTTCGATTTGCATACAAACTATAAGAAGAACTAGGCACACTCTCATAAGACACTGAACCAACCTGAATAAGCATTCCCACTGCCTGCACCATAACTACCACCACCGCCGCCACCAGATGCAGTGAAGCGGCCACTCAGTTCACTTCCACTGCTGTAGTCCCCTTTGGTGCCACCACCTCTACTATAGTTGCCTCCATAACTACTATTGTTGTTGTAGCCACTTTCTGAATAATGGCCACTGCTGTAGTTGTTACTACCACGGTTATAATTCCCACTTCCGCCACCACTTTCATAGCCATTGTTGCCACCATAATCAGCCGATCTCGCTTCATTTGCACCAAAACCACCACCACCATAGTTATCTGTTGGCAAAACCATTAGAGTTTTGTCAAATGTTAAAAGCCAAATGATGTTATGCAAGAAAAACAATGTTTTGTTGTAAATAAAAACTAACTGCCACAAGAGTTACGCAAATTTGCAAATACAGTATAAATGGACCCAGATAAATTCTGGAATGGGTTCACCTTAAAGAGGAACCAAATGTCTCTGGGTATTGTTTTAGTGTTCCTTTACTGAAAGCCAATTAAGAGAGTAAGTACTGCAACTTGAAAATGATCACTGATTTCATACATAGTACTTGGTATAGAGTTGCCTGTTACCTTTTACTAACTTTAATGTACTCATGGACTCATTGTAACTGCAGCTTGCTTGCCCAAATGTGTCATATGTAGTCCACTTACAATAATAACAAAAGGAGCTTTAAAATTTGATTGTTTCTACTATTTTCTACTATCATAAGTATATATATTTAATTACAAATATAAAGGACTATGTAGCAGTCAATGCCTGGTACACAAGCAGACTTTTGTCTAAGAACTGTCAGGGCGGTTAATGTCATGTATAGACAAACATTGTACATTCAAATGATGCTCTTGCTGAATTTTCTTCATAATAACAATTTAATATAATTTACTAGTGGACATTGAATTTCTAAACGAATTAATTTGGATCACAGTTAATCATTAAATATGAAGACTTTTCCAGGGGTGAGTTCTACCATAGGTACTTGTTTTGTAAGTTTATTCTAAACTTAAGATACAAAAAAAAAACTGATATTTTGCACTGACAATAATAATTTGCGGTCTTGCAAACTGAAATAACCAGTATTAGATGGGCCGGGTCCAGAATAATAAAATTTATCTTGTACTTTCAGTTAGAGTACAAAGGTATATATTTGAATAGAACAATTTGTCCTGCCAATGCCAGTTTTATTAGTTCACAACTTTCACCGATAAAGCATGTTAATAGTAGCCTTATTAATAATTATGATGACAGATACATTACAAGCAGAAAAGCACGAAAAGTGAAGCTAATGAAAGCAATCAGATCCAAAACTCAGTGAATATTGCCTGGCTCAGTTATATATGAGCACAACAATAGCCACAAATGAATACCATGCATACAGACATACTATTCCAAAACTGTTAGAAAAAGAAGTATCATATTTTTTCTTTCTTCTTCATATTTTTAAACCTTGTGACAATTTCAGTATATCATCTACTGTAACTTGTTTGCTGATACAATATAGTCCCTTGTAGTTAAATGCATCGGTGCTAGTCCTTTAATGTTCCAGAGAAACATAAACCAGAACATCCTTCCACAAAGCCAAATACTAACCTCCACTTAATTTGGATTGCAGGAATCTTATGTTTCAACAACTTAAGAACTTTTCACACTTATTTGAACCAAAAGTTAAAATAGTAAAAGAGCATTTTGTGCTACAACAGGATTTGAATTTGTAACCTCATGAATTTTACCAGAGCCATCCAGCTACTTACTTTTGGACTAAAGTCATTGGAGATTAATTGAACACAATATTTTGGGAGATCTATTTGCATGTTTTGTACTTCTTTTCTGATAGCTAATTTCTTCAGGGTGTTTACGGCAACATAATGATGCTCTTCCTGTAATAAAGCTGCACTATTAACCAACAAGACAGCATTTGATACAGCTATGACTCCACTACCATCAACAGTGGAAATATAAGGCCACAATGCTATCATCTAAGCCTAGTTCATGCATCCCGTAGAAACAATGAAAACCTGAAACAGATTCTGATAGAGACCGCAATGAGTTTATACTTTGATGAGTGTGGCCCAGAGATGTTATAAACATAGCACAAATGGAACTCATCAAGACTGGTCTTAAAACTTTGTGTATTTTCTTATCCAGAAGGAAGCAAATCAGCTGATTATTAATCTTGAAAGTTTTTGAAAATGACAACATCAGCCAGATATGTAAATGTAAAGCATGTTTTAATACATTCATAAGGTACATTTGCTTTGAAACTGTGATAGGTTGAAGGACAGTTTCAAAGATTTTTCATGTAACAATTTTCCAAGACTTCTGTTGTAGTACATTATGTTTTAGTAAACATCTGTTGTAGTACTAATTTAACATAACTGGCAAATGCCTGGTTTTAATTAGCATTTTTTTAAATTTTCTTTCATATTCTAGTATCCCTGCTTCCTGCAGGTTTAAGCTACCTGTCTAAAGCTCATCATCTCAAACTTATAATAATTCTGGTAATCAAGTAAAGTTTCTCTTATATTTTCCAACTTTTAGAAATTGCACGATTTGATTGGCCAAGTTATACGCAGACAACCTTGGTACTAGTAGCACTCTTTTTCTTATACATATGCTTTAATAGAACAGCCTGTATCAACCCACAGTACTATTAAGATTACCATTCAATTACGCAGAAGTATCATAACCTACCAAATAAATTCACAACAGAACCTCAATTCCACAGATCTCAACACCAGCTTTTATCCAGACATTTCAGTTGGCAGAATATATTTCCACTTTTCAAAGAGCACTCATTGATTTGTATATTTTTCATTAATGGATCGCCCTGTGGCATACTATTAGCAAGCAGGATATATATATAACCATGCAGTGTGGGCGGAGGGAGGGAGGGAAAAGGGATCACATCTTAGGGGTAATATCTAAACTCACTGATGAGATTGTACCTACAATTGGACAAATAAAACCCATGTTAGCAACTACCTTTTAACTTTATGATACCAGCAAGTAGAATAAACTTGATACAAGGTTGTATTATTTTCCCTTCACACGTTCTGTAAATATGGTAATAACTGGGCACTATATGCGAATACAGTGTGATATAGACTGGCAGTGAAGGAAAGGCACTATTTACATTTGAGGTCCAATTTGTAGTGAAAATGCGGATCAGATCTGGCAATTTGAACCCTGCTATAGACAAGGATTCAGGGAGGATGAGATCCAACAATCAGTGTTATATTTATAATGCAAAAGCATTTCAGGGCTGACCTAGAATCAGAGGTGACCTTTGACTTTCATTATTGTCTGTTACATGCCTAATTTGACACAATAGTGGAAGGTATTATATCAAAGCTTCACCTCACAAAGGCTTCTGGTTTCCCACCTTGTCTTCTAGTGAAACAAAACTCAACTTCCTGTTTGGTGATTATGAGCACAGGGTCTGATTCCAAGAACAGGGTCAATTTTAGACATACAGAGGTTCAAAATCAATGTTCTTATGCTGATCATTGGGCTTGATCCTCAATTTAAGCACGATTTAAGATGATGGTTATGACGTTGATGAAACAGGTATGCTCTATGTCAGAAGGTTATGGAGGAGGAGATGGAGGAGGAGGAGGAGATGGAGGTGGTGGAGGAGGAAGAGAGGAGGAGGAGGAGGAGGAGGAGGAGGAGGAGGAGGAGGAGGAGGAGGAGGAGGAGGAGGAGGAGGAGGAGGAGGAGGAGGAGGAGGAGGAGGAGGAGGAGGAGGAGGAGGAGGAGGATAAAATGACAAGAACAAATGATATTCAACTATACCGATTCTGCTGCCGTAGTCTCTCTCATTGGCTCCACTAATGTCTCTTCTTCTGGGGTTGGAATGCAAGTTAAGCTCAATGTACCTTGGCCCGATATACTCTCTGTTCTTAGACATGGCAGCAAGGGCCTCATCGTGGGTAGGAAACTCCACATCGGCCTCCCCGTTTTTTCGACCGTTGTCATTAAACCCAAAGACTATGTTGGTTGGAATTGCTACTCCACTGAAAAACTAAACAACAGATTTTAAAAAAAAACAGAACATGAAATGGGTTGCATTAATACAGAGAATAATAATTTTCTGTCATTGTGTGATGGGTAATGGTAAATGAGCTTACAGGAGCTTCTAAGTTGGTTACTAATTTCATAATTAGAAATGTTAAACTTGATGCAAACAAGTTCATCACTACCAAACAATTTAACAAACCAAACCAACTATGCTGTATGATTTTAAATATTCCTCTTTTCTCAGATATTTTTTAACAATCAAAATAAAACATACTGCCAGTGTATGTATTTACATTTCATGAAATTTCTTTGGCCGGGGGGTAATTGAAGTTCCAGATAAGAGCATTTTGACATTTTCTGACATTTTTTTAAATGGCCAACCAAATTTAAGAAAATTTGTAACTGAGAATTGCTAAGTCCCACTGAAGAACATTGATTTTAATATACATTCCATGTTGTTTAGTCCAACTCAATGTTGCATCTACGCATCCGTAGAAGCATTAGCAGCTTTTAACAACATTTTTCACCCTTCAACCAAGAGGTCCCGATTCCAATGAATTGTTAAAAACCACACAATTCCAACCGATATACAGGATCAATTGTCATGACACAGCATCAAATTCATATTTGGTGGGTTTTTTTACCCCAGTTGGCTGCCAAATTGGCCTATTGCATCATAAATAATCTGTGATCCTGATCCAGGCAAAGTTCTGTCCAAGAATGTGCCAATAATCCAGGATTTATCGTATCATTAATCTTACTATAAATTACAGAATTAAACACTTTCCAATCTTACCTCTTTGATGTCCTGTTGGGTGGCAGCAAAAGGAATTCCTCTCATGTGTACATAATGCCCTGTGTTACTTACAAAGTCTGACCCTCCCCTGCCTCCCCCACTGACTCCCATACCCCCACCCATGCCTCCCCCTCCTCCTCCACCACCTCCTGGGTATCCAAATCCTGTATGAGAGACAAAGAGAATGAGATTTCTGTATTAATGTTCTTCTCTAGTTTAAAGTATGCAACTATAGATACTGGAGTAAATTGGTATTACTCCACTCGCTGTTTACCATTTGCTCACTGTGGATACCCGGCACACACACACACACACACATTCACGACAAATTCCTCATTTCCTCACAGTGTAGTCAATATCTTTCTATACATACAACTGGTAGCAAAGTTTCTGGCTAACATAACTGCCTACTGTCAAATATGCAGTTCCACAGGTTTATCGTTCAATGGAAATCCTAATTGAATACACATATTAAACATGTAACGTATGAGACACTAGTTAAAGTTATCTTCCCATTTCAACAGCATATCATATTAACTTTGTATCAATGTTTAGTTGACTTCTACAAGTCAAACTCAGATTCCATTCATAAAGTAGCGATTCAGAAGGTTTTTTACATAAATGTCTTATTCTGTGCGTTCAGATAATTTTACAGATATCAAAGAGACATCCCCTGCTCGTTCTGATTTTATGAGTGATGTCTCCAACAGTAGTCAACTTACCAAACAGGTGAAAACAAAGGAAACATTATTTCTGCAAAAATTACTACAAACAAAAAGACATTGTCAACATCTGACAGGACTTTCAGGTCATTTTCTTTGAAATGTCACTGTCTGGGTTCCCTAAAACACTTCACACTTTTTATGGAATGGTCCAAAAAAAATGCTTTTGGGATATATCTGAAGAGTTCAGGTCCCTCAAGTTTCTGATTAAGAATCACTTACCTGCGTTATCACCCCATGCACCTGGCATCCTTGGTCCCATGGGCCCTCCAGGAGGCATTGGTCCCACTGGTCCCATCCTTGGGTTCCCATATCCTGCATAATCCATAAAATTATCAAACAGTGCAAGTCCTCTGTAAGCTTCAAGGTATCCTAAACAAGAACAGAGCACAGAGTTGATAGTAGGTTGCCAAACACAAAATAGCTTACTGCAAAACTTTTCAACAGGTTAATTCTCAAATTCAAGTATATTTCGACCAAAAATCGGAAAAGATTGAAAGGGTTAAAGTTCCATGCGGTGCAGCGACCTTCTATAACCTTGAAAACAGTAAAATATCAAAGGTGGGTTTACATCTGTGAGTCAAGGGTGTGGGAAAGTGATACGGAAACTTCAAAGAGTGCTAAGAGAATTTGCAACCCTGACATCATAGGGATAAATCAATCCACTGGCCAAAACTTATTGCTTTGTGAAAACTTTCTCTTACATATCTCACTTTATTTCAGTTGTTGGAATTAATAATAAATGTGAAATTAAAGGACTTAAAATACAAATGGTAAAGTCAAAAAATTTGTAAGAAATATTATTGTAAGATAACAATATCGCTGATATGCAAAGCAAGGCCTACTTTGCATATAAGAATCAGGGCTGACACTGTCATTATCATTAACAGTTTATATAGCTAGTTGAAATATAACAGCAGGAGTCGTGGATGAGTTTTACAAAGCATACCATACTGGTAAACTGAGTGAAACCTGATGGGAAGTGGATGTGATTACGAAACCCAATCAGCTAATTTAAGAAATTAAGATACATTAAGTGACTAGCTGACCTCTAAAGCCAGTTGCAGAGTGCAAGACTGACCATGAACATACTCAACTCCAAGATTGTTACGTGAAAAACTGTGGATAGCCCAGCAGTGTGTGTGTGTGTGCTTAACAATATGACTGATCAAGATTTTGCCAGATTTAAGTCACGTAGGCTTCAGTCGGGAAAACTGAACATGTAGTGTTTCCAGGCAGGCAGTCGGCATTGTGCGGAGGGTCACAACTGTTTTAACAAAGGTAACCAATCACGTGTAACAAATTTACATGTGAGCTTAAACCAGCTCCGGTCGTTAACAGCAGACAGTCCTGGTGCGTCCTGCTTAGCTGGTCAGTGTTCAGGGAGTCAGTTGTTGCGTTTGTTGGTCTTCAAGACAATGGGAAACTAGGTCAGAAAGGTAGAGTTGAGTTGGGTCATTATCGGTCAAGCAGTCTGAGGCAAGGCTTAAGACTCCTGCATTGTACTCCATTGGCTAACCTACTTTCGGTTCTAAGCAAGAAAAAGAAAACTACCGAACAAAATGTCTTGTATATTCCAGCAACTAATCTATACATTTATTTCCAAAGTTCTTTCCAAGATCATTTATCAAATTCCATTTTTTCTTTTTCACTTATTTCTATGAGTTTTAAAAGTGCAACATGTGACATTTCAAGGTTATTAGACAATGCTCTAATATGAACTTTGGATCAATGCCACAAAAATCTGATGTTGTTTTGTAACCTTTGCACAACTGAAATTATTGCACAAAAATTGTTCCACAAAAAAACGTAAGGAAATGAAACAATATTTGGTTTACATCGGCAAATCTGGAAAACTAACCTCCATAGCCACCCCCCCTCATTCTTGGAACACCAGGGCCACCCCTCATAGGTGGAGGAAATCCGTACCCCTGCGCTGGGGGCATGGGAGGTAGACGATCGAAGGGTGGTGTTCGCAGTACCCGACGCATACTAGTGGTTGCATTGGTGACTTCCTGTGGACTACACTTGAAGATCTCAATGTATCTGCAAAGGTGTGGATGAACAAAATTAGATGACATTTTGTAACATGTAAAGATGTTCTTAAATTGCAATGTTGTTAGGTTTGATTAGGTGACATTTCCTAAAGCTTAAAGACGTTCTCAAATTCAACAGCTTGTTATGTTTGATAAGATGACGCTTCGTAACACTTAAAGACGTTGTTATTGCAAATTGCAAATGTTGTTAGAATAAGACAATGTTAACACCAGCATAATATAATTGTTATGTTCTACATTTACATGATTGTGTGCTCAAAACTGATTTTAGCATGTTGCTAAATGTAAAACACAAAAAAAAAGCTTGAGACTGAGTAGCTACCATACAAAGAAAGAGGTTTGTTTGATTTTGCATCAGAGTTTAATTTTTTTTAAACATTTGTAAGTTTGGTTTCCCAATTAATTTGACAAAAGCAGTTTTCCATAGGCATTTTATTGCCTTTCCAAAGTACATGCGAAGTTCCTTATCACACTTCCAACATTCTTCAAAATCAACATCATAAATCAATTTTAGCACAAATTAACTTTCTGACATTTCGTTTCACTTGTCTATGAAGATCCTGCTAGGATCGAAACATCAGCCCTTCTTACTTACAACTTTCACCAACATATACTTTTTTGCACTAGATAAGCAGTATATGAACAGTTTTCTCTCTCTTTAAAGCACAAATGAATTAAAATAAAAGTTGTATATCTGTCCTAATTCTCTCCAATATTCCTTCACCTTAAATTATAGTCAACTAATGTGATGTTTTCCAATACTGACTAATACCATTAAAATTCTCCAAACCTCCTCTCCTGTTATCATAATACAAGACAAAGTTTGCTGGAGAACTCGCTGCCTTCAAAGATGTAAGACATACCTTCTAGCATGTGAAAATACCTTTAATCTCTCCATTATTTGATCTAAACATTACGTTCATTATAGCGTACCTCCCATACCTGAGCTTATTCGATACATTAATGACCTACACCCTGCCCATAACCACCTACCAACACCATGTGCTAATACTAATCCACTAATCCCTGTAAGACAGTCACCTTCATGAACTATTACAACTGACAACACTATTACAACTAAGCCACCAGCCCACCTGTGCCCTATCTTCTCCTTGTGTTTTTTCAAAGACTTTTCAGCCTCTTCCTTTGTGGCGAAGCGGACATATGCTTCCCCCGTAGGCCTCCGGTTTAAATCAGTCATCAGGGTGATGCCGTTAGCCTTGATCTCCATCCCTACGCCAAACCACGGAAAAAGGAACAAGTCAAAGAATGGTGTAAAATTGAAACTCCTGTACATGTAAGAAGTACGAAAATCTGATGAAGAATTCCTCCAAATTGACTTTCTAAAGATTGTAACTGAACGGTATTATACATTCAGCCCATTAACATCCTAATCCGACATATCCACCCACCAATTAGCCAAATACCCATGCCACCCTCAGTCAATACAATCATATGCCCAAGTGCACACCAACCAACCTCCCCTCCCTCCCCCCACCCACCATTGCAATCAATTCATTACCCACCATCAAACATACCTCCCATGGTGCCCATTCTCAAACTAAAGAAAAATATCCCCTTATTACAACATTGTATTCACTAATTTCAGCTCTTAGCTTTAAACAAACCCACGTATCTATGTCATCTCAGAGTAATCACTTGAGTAATATCAATAATTGTTCTCCATTTCCAAATCATTCTGTATGATTTTCCTACACAGTTTTATATCTTCATACAGAATTGAAATCAATACACAATCTGACAATGCAAGTCATCTTACAGGTTTTTTTTTCTCTCAAACCACAGGAAAGAATCCATTTTAAGACAAACCTCACACATACTTCCAAAAATTTTAATGCGAGGAACTATAAAAATACAAGCAAGCAAAGATGAAATATGCGGGTGCCCAAATCGACTCATACCTTGCCAAGATTTCTGGGCAATATGCCAGGAGATTCTTTGCCACAGTTTTACAAACTCTTTAACATTGGTAATACTGATAAGTCCCATCACCTTCTTACTTATTCATGTTCTATACAAGCATAAAACCAATCTTTTATAGATCATAGATGGAGTCCTGGGCACAGTGAAACAAGATAATTTGAGAATCTGTCCATGAGCCAAGCTTCCCAGGACAGTCTTACCATTGAAGAATTGAATTATGTCTTCTTTGGTACATCCATAAGGAAGCCCTCGAAGCCTAACACACTGTCCTTCTTTGGGCTTCACAGCGTCCTCTCCGGCCCTCTTCATTACCCAGTCCATTTCACTTTTCTGTGATCTGTAAACTGTTGAACAAATGACAGATACATGTATGTCATTTCGACAATTCGGTAGATGCTACATGCAATTCGGGCTATCAAGTATTGAGCTACAGTCAAAACATGTTTATTGCAAAACGGTCCTGCAAGGACTCTTAGGTTTTAAGCACAGCTGTCTAGCATATGAAATTAACAAGAAATTGTCTGAGTGTCACACAGACCAGTTCAGGGATAGCAAACCCCTGCTGAACGTGCTATCTGTGGTCAGTTGCTTTCACTTTATTTATCAATCTGCCCTACAAAGTTTCTACCATGCTTGTCCTGGTTTTTAAGGGTCATCCCTGCATAATTAATGATGCTGGTATTCTTTTGAGCACCTTATAGTCCTTACAACGTGCAAAGCTGCTCTGTATTACACAGAGCTATATTGCCTTAATGAAACAAAGTTACCCTAACTAGATTTTTGCACCAAAGGAAGAAGTATAAACACAAAATAACTTATTCCATATAATTCTAAACATTTCATCACTAAGATACTTATTCATTGTCACATGATTAGCACATGCATGTAGCAAATGGGAACATTTTCAGAAACTTTGGCACCTTCCTCATTATTTCAAAAGAAATTATTAGGTCAAGGTACATGAACTACACTGCTATAAAATTCAGTAATAGAGTAATAGCAAAATGCTTTTTCTTAAAATCATATTATTTCAAAATAACATGCACATACTGTAAGTATCACAGGGATATATGTATCTCGAGTAATACTTTAAGGAATGAATCAGGCCTCCAAATTCAGGCTATTTTTCTGGAGTAGTTAAAGGTTTAGCCAGTCAAAATGATTTACATTCAATCAGCCATACCTGGAGTTAGGGTAATGATATTGAGATCATGTTTTCAAATAGCAGTGTAGAATATTTTTCTCTTCAATATAAACTTCACATTGTCACCAGAAAATCTTTTTAAACACATGAACAATGGTCAGTTAAAGAATCGGCATTATGTTGGTATCTAACATAAGCCCTGTATTACTGCTCATTATCAGCATACATGATGTTGGTATCTAACATTAGCCCTGTATTACTGCTCATTATCAGCATACATGATGTTGGTATCTAACATTAGCCCTGTATTACTGCTCATTATCAGCATACAGTACATGATGTTGGTATCAAACATAAGCCCTTTATTACAGCTCATTAAGACCATACATGATGTTGGTGTCTACTGTAACATAAGCGCTGTTTTACTGCTCATTATCAGCATACATGATGTTGGTATCTAACATGAGCCCTGTATTACCGCTCATTATCAGCATACATGATGTTGGTATCTAAAATAAGCCCTTTATCACTGCTCATTATCAGCTATGTGATGTTGCTATCTAACATACAATCCCTGTATTACTGCTCGTTTTAAGCATACATAATTTTGGCATCTAACATATAAGCCCTGTATTACTGCTCATTATAAGCATACATAATTTTGGTATCTAACATAAGCCCTGTATTACTGCTCATTATCAGCATACATGATGTTGGTATCTAACATACGCCCTAAATTACTGCTCATTATCAGCATACATGATGTTGGTATCTAACATAAGCCCTGTATTACTGCTCATTATCAGCAAACATGATGTTGGTATCTAACATTAGCCCTGTATTACTGCTCATTATCAGCATACAGTACATGATGTTGGTATCAAACATAAGCCCTTTATTACAGCTCATTAACACCATACATGATGTTGGTGTCTACTGTAACATAAGCACTGTTTTACTGCTCATTATCAGCATACATGATGTTGGTATCTAACATGAGCCCTGTATTACTGCTCATTATCAGCATACATGATGTTGGTATCTAAAATAAGCCCTTTATTACTGCTCATTATCAGCTATGTGATGTTGCTATCTAACATATAATCCCTGTATTACTGCTCGTTATAAGCATACATAATTTTGGCATCTAACATATAAGCCCTGTATTACTGCTCATTATAAGCATACATAATTTTGGTATCTAACATAAGCCCTGTATTACTGCTCATTATCAGCATACATGATGTTGGTATCTAACATAAGCCCTGTATTACTGCTCATTATCAGCATACATGATGTTGGTATCTAACATAAGCCCTGTACTACTGCTCATTATCAGCATACATGATGTTGGTATCTAACATAAGCCCTGTATTACTGCTCATTATCAGCATACATGATGTTGGTATCTAACATAAGCCCTGTATTACTGCTCATTATCAGCATACATGATGTTGGTATCTAACATAAGCCCTGTATTACTGCTCATTATCAGCATACATGATGTTGGTATCTAACATAAGCCCTGTATTACTGCTCATTATCAGCATACATGATGTTGGTATCTAACATAAGCGCTGTTTTACTGCTCATTATCAGCATACATGATGTTGGTATCTAACATGAGCCCTGTATTACCGCTCATTATCAGCATACATGATGTTGGTATCTAAAATAAGCCCTTTATCACTGCTCATTATCAGCTATGTGATGTTGCTATCTAACATATAATCCCTGTATTACTGCTCGTTTTAAGCATACATAATTTTGGCATCTAACATATAAGCCCTGTATTACTGCTCATTATAAGCATACATAATTTTGGTATCTAACATAAGCCCTGTATTACTGCTCATTATCAGCATACATGATGTTGGTATCTAACATACGCCCTAAATTACTGCTCATTATCAGCATACATGATGTTGGTATCTAACATAAGCCCTGTATTACTGCTCATTATCAGCAAACATGATGTTGGTATCTAACATTAGCCCTGTATTACTGCTCATTATCAGCATACAGTACATGATGTTCGTATCAAACATAAGCCCTTTATTACAGCTCATTAACACCATACATGATGTTGGTGTCTACTGTAACATAAGCACTGTTTTACTGCTCATTATCAGCATACATGATGTTGGTATCTAACATGAGCCCTGTATTACTGCTCATTATCAGCATACATGATGTTGGTATCTAAAATAAGCCCTTTATTACTGCTCATTATCAGCTATGTGATGTTGCTATCTAACATTTAATCCCTGTATTACTGCTCGTTATAAGCATACATAATTTTGGCATCTAACATATAAGCCCTGTATTACTGCTCATTATAAGCATACATAATTTTGGTATCTAACATAAGCCCTGTATTACTGCTCATTATCAGCATACATGATGTTGGTATCTAACATAAGCCCTGTATTACTGCTCATTATCAGCATACATGATGTTGGTATCTAACATAAGCCCTGTACTACTGCTCATTATCAGCATACATGATGTTGGTATCTAACATAAGCCCTGTATTACTGCTCATTATCAGCATACATGATGTTGGTATCTAACATAAGCCCTGTATTACTGCTCATTATCAGCATACATGATGTTGGTATCTAACATAAGCCCTGTATTACTGCTCATTATCAGCATACATGATGTTGGTATCTAACATAAGCCCTGTATTACTGCTCATTATCAGCATACATGATGTTGGTATCTAACATAAGCCCTGTATTACTGCTCATTATCAGCATACATGATGTTGGTATCTAACATAAGCCCTGTATTACTGCTCATTATCAGCACACATAATTTTGGCATCTAACATAAGCCCTATATTACTGCTCATTATCAGTATACATAATGTTGGTATCTTACATATAAGCCCTGTATTACTGCTCATTATCAGCATACAGTACATGATGTTGGTATCTAACATAAGCCCTGTATTACTGCTCATTATCAGCACACATAATTTTGGCATCTAACATAAGCCCTATATTACTGCTCATTATCAGTATACATAATGTTGGTATCTTACATATAAGCCCTGTATTACTGCTCATTATCAGCTCAGCATACATGATGTTATTATCTAACCTAAGCCCTGTATTACTGCTCATTAGCAACATACATGATGTTTGTATCTAACCTAAGCCCTGTTTTACTGCTCATTATCAGCATACATGATGTTGGTACCTAACATATAAGCCCTGTATTACTGCTCGTTATAAGCATACATAATTTTGGCATCTAACATATAAGCCCTGTATTACTGCTCATTATAAGCATACATAATTTTGGCATCTAACATATAAGCCCTGTATTACTGCTCATTATCAGCATGCATGATGTTGGTAACTAACATAAGCCCTGTATTACTGCTCATTATCAGCATGCATGATGTTGGTATCTAACATATAAGCCCTTTATTACTGTTCATTATCAGCATACATGATGTTGGTATCTAGCATAAGCCATGTATTACTGCTCACTATCAGCATACATTATTGGGCTGCTCTCAAATGCCTGTACAGAAACCGATGTGTGTTGCAATTCAGGAAAGATAACTTGATTTTAGCAAGTAGACTTTTTAAGCCCTGGCACATTTTAGAAAGTGGTTAAAATTATGAAATTCTAGGCCTGTGGATTCCATCCTCCTACCTTCTATGTATCTTTTCCCCATGTGCTTGTTGTGCATCTTGAATGCACTGTCCATATCATTCTGATCAAAAAACTCCACGAAGGCTTCACCGGTTGGACGGGCATCTTTACCGTAGATGAGTTTAACACCATCAGCTTCCTCCACAATTTTACTGTCTGTAAGGTAAAATTCAACAGTGATAGACCTTTAGACTAGTCTACGAGTCAGGAATGGCATGGAAAGATGATTGTCCATGAAATCAAGCATTTTATTTGAGTTTGGCTATTAATAGGGAAATAAGTTTGTGTTCTTCTTAAGTAATAGCTTATCCTTTGTGTAATACTGTCAGTACTACCCATGGTGCGTTGCATTAAACTACCACACACACTGTTCAATTTTAGTGACATTATCTTTGAATAGTATTTTGATACCATACCAGTTACAGTACCTTAGCAACCATTCATATATGAAATATAGGAAATTCTGTCAATACTACTCATGGTGCGGTGCACAAAATTACCACACACACACACTGTTCAATTTTAGTGTTAGTCTGTCCTCTTTGGATGGTATTCTGATACCATACCAGTTACCTTAGCAACCACTGATATAAGAAATATATATATATATAAACTATCAATACTACCCAAGGTGCTGTGCACTAAATTACCACACACACTGTTTAATTTTAGTGGTAGTCTGTCCTCTTTGGATAGTATTTTGATACCAAACCAGTAACCTTAGCAACCACTGATACAGTGTATATGAAATATATATAGGAAACTGTCAATATTACCCAAGGTGCTTTGCACTAAACTACCACACACTGTTCAATTTTTAGTTATAGTCTGTCCTCTTTGGATAGTATTTTGATACCATACCAGTTACAGTACCTTAGCAACCATTCATATATGAAATATAGGAAATTCTGTCAATACTACTCATGGTGCGGTGCACAAAATTACCACACACACACACTGTTCAATTTTAGTGTTAGTCTGTCCTCTTTGGATGGTATTCTGATACCATACCAGTTACCTTAGCAACCACTGATATAAGAAATATATATATATATAAACTATCAATACTACCCAAGGTGCTGTGCACTAAATTACCACACACACACTGTTTAATTTTAGTGGTAGTCTGTCCTCTTTGGATAGTATTTTGATACCAAACCAGTAACCTTAGCAACCACTGATACAGTGTATATGAAATATATATAGGAAACTGTCAATATTACCCAAGGTGCTTTGCACTAAACTACCACACACTGTTCAATTTTTAGTTATAGTCTGTCCTCTTTGGATAGTATTTTGATACCATACCAGTTACCTTTGCCACCACTAATATATGACTGCATTAAGCATAGTCCAAAACATCTAGTTTGTTGTAACATGGTCATGTAGAAGACAGAACTTTTAATATGGCCTGTGTGACCTTACATTCCTTCCATGGTTAATGATCAATGGATTCATATTATTAAAAACACAACAAACTGTTAAAGAGAACATCTACTGCACATTTCTGGTGCAGACATTTTACCTTTGAAAAATGAAATAACATCTGATTTAGATGCTGACCATGGAAGCCCCCGGATCCGCACAACAAACCCCTTTGATTCCTCGTCACTGCTCATGGTGACTGTTACTTACTGTAAACGAAAGGGAAAATAGTAACAAGGTTAAGCTTTTCACTTGAAAATGTAGCAATGCCATGAATTTTACCCCAAAAAATTCTTGACATTAAATTTGGTAAAAAATCATGTTAAATCGAAAGCGTTACTTCTAAAAGGATTTCATCAATATATATATTCACACTGTTACTAAACTGACTGTTTGAGAAAATTCAAGAGATACAATTATCTCCAATAAATGATGTTCCACAACATATGTATGACCATCTGAGGATGGTTTAATAAACTGAGGATAGGTGCACTTCAGATCCACTAAATTAGACCAGAAACACTTGAAAGATGACAAATTACCTACATGAACTTGTATTCCAATTGTGTCATTTACAAAGTCCAATTAGCATTTAAGATTAACATCAACCTTAACTTCTGGCTAAATCAACTTCTGGCCTTCTAGGCCAATCTCACAATTATTGTACATTAGTTCAGTTCAGTTATATATTTCGCATATACATGGACATGTATACAAAGCAGTGCAGTAATGGTATATATATACAGGATACTAGAAAAAACATAAAATGTTTATCATTATATATTGGAACATCACCAAACAAGCAATAGGTTGAAAGGATACCAAATATACTCCAATGGCATTACAGCTCAGTCTGTGCAATTTGCTTTGTTATAAAATTTGATAGACTTTTAGGTGCTACTGACTTCTACAGTACCATGATTATTACCATGATGAAGGCTCAATAACACAAACAGAGGTATTTTGGTTAAATCAATACCATTGCTTGACTATGGAGTTACTGTAGTCATGTCAGCCTTTCCATCAGATGAAATTGGAATCAGAGGCGAAGACTAGTTAATACTATTCACAGTTCTGCGATTAAAAGAGTACTGAAACTCTGGTACTAAACACTTCCTAGAAAAAAGCCATCAGAAGTAATAACTGTGCATAAATTAGTGTTTGACTGGAATTTTGCAGACCAACATAAATGACCGAGTCAACAAGTCACGCCATCTATCGATGTATGCACTTCATCTGTTAATGGCACTCAAAATGTCCTTTGTGGTGTGCTGCTCCAAGATTCTACTCTAGGTCTATTAGTTTTATATAATATTTATGTAAATAATGTATGGAATGTCTCAAATGTAAGTTCTATATACTCGTGATACAAACATATTTTTTTCAGGGTAAAACTTGAATGGGATGGAGGACACAATATTTCGTAATTACAAGCATAATTTGTTTGCTGCTGACAAATTTTCACTAAATGTGGGCAAAACCAAGTAGGCTTACATTAATTTTAGTTCAACGATAGTAGGAAAAATGTACTGTTTACCTTAACATAACACTTAATAACATTTGCTTTCAGAAGGCAGATAAAAGGACAAATTTTCTTGATGTCACTATTGATTCGGGAGTAATTTGGAAAAATCATATTGAAAGGGCGCTTAGGATGCTGGTATCCTCTCAAAATTTAAACACTTCCTTCCTTTAAAGTATTCTTTGCTCTTTTTTATCTTACCTTAATTTTCCCTCAGTTGACATAAACTGCTTTAAAACTGTCTCATCTGTTGCATACAATTTCCATCTTAACAAATTAATATGTTTTACAAAAGAAAGCAATGCATCAAATATCACATGCTAAACATACTGACAGTTAGTAAGTTGGTTTCTTCTCTTACTTTTTTAAAGCTAATTGATCACATACATGTACATACAGCCAACTTCGTTTACTGCATTGTTCATAATCTACTCCCAGCAAATTTAATGGCCATCATCTGCCTTTTAAGCATGTTTTGGAGCAAAACTGATGGCCTTTAAGCTTATTCATATAAAATCATTACATTTACATACCTATCTTCAAGGTAAACTGGGGCAGACTGGGGGTGTGGGTTATACAATTACAGCAACTACCAACCAGTACACAAATGAGATGTAGCATTACTTTTCTGTCTTGCATTCACCCCACTACACAAGCCTTTCGGAAGAATGAGTTCTGTTCAGCAACATCTAGGCCTAGCCTATACTATGTCACCAAGAAGGAGAAATCATTTTGTTTTCAGTGTCATGCAAACATGTGGCTCTCTAACTTCTAAGAGGCAAACTAGTTAACTTAATTTGAACACATCTAGGGTAGCCTATGGGCTTTGAGTAAATCTAAGATTTTTCTGTTCAGACATTGCAATTCTCAGGTCACATGGGCTAGGAATATAGGATACACCTAAACTATATTTTGCAATTAGTTTAGTGCGCATGAAGTTCCATAGTCCCTCGCTAGTGATATGCTAGGCTATGAGCCTACAGTAACTAGTGGTAGTGACTTCAGTACATGTAAATAACTACTGTAACTAGTAACAGTGCGCTGGACAAACGAGCCTAATTGTGGGAGGTGCCGTAGTTTACTGTGCGGGTCAAGTTTCAATGAAAATTTCAACCACGCCTTGGCGAAAGTAACACCCTTAGTTACCCGTTGTCCAGGATATACTTACACCATTTATTACTTTTTTGTGTACAACCTAAAACTCCTCCCAAGTGAAGATTTCACGCATCACCTCGACTTTCGTCTAGTGTGCATATAGCCTAACCCCGATAAAGTTCGCCTAGCTAGCTGCACTACTTGTACTACTGTTTTATATCTGCCCTATATGAACCGTGTATGCCTGAAAACATAGCAAAGCTACGTATACTACACAAATTAGGAGCAAATTTTGACCAGGGACAGGCCAACGTCTATGGGACGCCAGTTACGAAGTCGTGATCATATATGTTCGGCGTTCGTTCAGTCGCCTAAACATGTTCATGTGAACAAATGTTGCCGTACCTACAGTAGGGGTGTTTTTTTTGTGGGAGATTGGGGAGGGGAGGTGGTTGGGGCGGGGTGAGGTGAGGTGGAAGAGGGATGCATATAAAGAATATAAAATCTTAAATCGTTATTTGTCAATTTAAATCAACTTATACCACTTTAAATTGACATATCATCGATTTACCTCCCAATAAATCAATATATATTGATATACCCATTTAAATTGGAATATGTCGATTTAAATAAGTAGGAAATATGTCAATTTAAATTGGTATAAGCAAATTCAAAACTGGTAAATATCCAATAAAAATGACCATAAGTGAAAGAATTTGGTACAAGTCAATTTAAACTGGTAGATGTAGATTTAAATTGACATGTACAGATTTAAATTGGTACTGTATATGTCGATTCCCCATTATTTCATACAAATGGCCCGCCATAGAGGCAAAGCACAAACAAGTTGCAGGGGGGAGCGGGTGGGAAATTAAAAATCTTGGTCCTTCACTCATGAGACAATATTACACAAAATACAGCATGAAGATCCATGTTATCCTCAGCCCCATCCTCCCCCCCCCCCACCCACTTCTGGAATGGAATTATTGACAGGTCAAGATTTATTAAAATAGCCAATAAACGTTTTCTGATAATTACATTCAAGAAATCACAAAATTTTGACTTGTACCTACTAATTCGACTTTATCATGAAAAGAATTCAAGAAGAAACTGACAAAAATGCAGTTTTTGTTATTAATTGCAAATTTGATAACAAAAAGTTGACATTTTGGTACAAAGTAGAAATGTGAGAAAAAAGTCCAAATCTGATGACAAAAAGTTGAAATGATATACTAATGCAAAATTGGTGAAATATCAATGTCACATTTCCAAGAGAGAAGACCAAATTGTGTTTACTGGCCCTTAAGTATAGACCTAATTTGTTTGTCTAAATATGCTGTGATATACAACATTTGATGTCAAAACTTCTGGGAAAGCATCGTAGATCCCCCAGCTCGCAACAGTTGGGAATGTGTTCAACTATCAACTCACAGCTACAGCCACCATTCGTAGAAGGTTCATCCACCTACTGCACCCCATCACAAAAGTTTGTCGGTGATCTCCATAAAAGTTCAGTCCAGTGCAGGAACGTAGCGAGGAATTTTGCCAATGGTTGGGCGAAGCCTGTAGGCAAACTGTCTAAGAGTAGCGCCATCTTCTTTCTTGGCGCGAAGCTTACAAGAAAATTTTGGACGAAAATGCCTCCCAGATCGCTGGAAATGGCACTTATTGGGCCTTGTAACATCTAAGCATTTTCTATTTTGAAATTACTAGCGATATCATAAAAAAAATACAAAAAATATGCTCAAGGAGTGGGCGGTCGCCCCCTTTGCCCTCCCCCTTCACCCCCTCCCCCTCCTCACCCGGCCCCCTTGGCTACACACCTGGTCCGGTGAAATTTGGAATTCTTCTAAACCAGGAGGGCTTGGGATTTGATGGAAAAAGCAAGCGCATTTTGGTAAAACCGGGAGGGTTATTTATCAATGAAACTGACAAACAAAACACATAGAGACATCATGCAGTTGTGAGAATTAAACTCTGTATATTGAATAATGCCAGGATCCATAGAAAAAAAAACAAATGTATATTAGTACATAGAATCATAAACTTTGGAAGTAAAACAATCATGTCTTGCTATCTATTAACTACCATCCAGACACTTATTTATAACGATATATGTAAAATCTTTTAATCAACAACAACAAAAGTAGACTGGGCAGTTATTTAACACATTTTGAAAGTTCAAAGAAATTTTTGGTTAGAATAGGATTAAAAGCAGTGACCCTCAGGATAACAAGTTCTTTAATCTACCCCACTTGAGTTCTCCAGTCCATTGGCCAACCAACTCAGAAGGTAAAGCACATCATTGGGAATTCAGAGGTCACTTTAAGTTCAATTCAAGTAAAAAAAAAATTGTCTTTCAATATTTGAAATTACACTAAAGTTTGCCGCACAGAGTTGTGAAATTACACTCCATTGCTGTGGGCAAGAACTTAATAAAGGCAATTTGCTTTTGTATATTCATGCTGGCAATTTGGCAGAGCTTACTTGGGAAAGTTTCAACTTCACTTGTGGTAGGTAATTCTTTGGAACAACTTGTGTTTTAATCCCAACCAAAACCAAGTTATAAACAGTAACCCATAAAAGTCTCTCCCTCCAGCTGCTGGGTTTGTTTAAAGAAGGTGTTGGTCAGATATGAGTCCAATCAAAAGGTTTCACACTCATTTAAGTAACAGCCATATTATTTCTTTGTATGATTCAACTTTCTTTCTTTTATAATTAATAAAGAGGAAAATCTACTTTGATCATTTATTCTTTCATGTTTAGAATTCCGATCCAATCTTTAGTTTCTAGATTTAGTATCCTAACATTAACCAACCAACCCCGCCCTCCGGCCTCCAATCTGCAGGATCAGACTGTTCAGTTGGTTTTCCAATCTGTCCAGTTCAATGGACAGGTCTGGACCAACTGTTCATCAGAAAAGAATGGTCAAGAAATGAGACTGAACCAGTCTCCAGTTTTACATAAGAATTCTCCAACATTTGTTAGTGTTGACCCCTTAATGAAATTCTCACTCCTTCCATGACACACAACCATGGTTTTTATGCTGTATTTTAACAATTAAATCTCCAAATGAAAAAAAGATATAAAACAAAAATTGAATTTGGTCACAAGAACATTAACAACTGTAAGAATGAGTCATTTAGAATCATTTTTTATTTTCTTTCATAATTGTCTATAGTTTCTGACCTAAACGGATTAAAGCGAATCACAAAACTATTTGAATGAATGCAGACCTGCCTATTTTCTTGGTTTAGACAGGAGTCCCTGTGTTATATAGTCAAGCTCACAATCTCTTGATTTCATTCATATATCCTGGCAAATCATGATTCCAATTTTTGTAAAAAGCCATGAAATATGAGCAGCCTATATCCTTTTACCTTCATTAGGAAACTTAGAGAAAATGAACATTTTTCAGGCAATATTAAAGAGTATCAAATGCTCATATCATTGTATTCTGCAGTGCTATTACAGATAAGACTATATTATTACAGAAGTGTTAAAATTGTCAAAATGTCTCCTGTCAGTTTCTATATCACTATTTCATTTCAGTTTTGCCCAATTCTCCATACTTTTTCCTTAACCTTCCCACTTTTGGGGGGTCAAAAATTGACCAGTCTGTTACTATTAATAGACCATAGTTTATAGCAGAAATGGACTAGTTAGAATTCTATAGTCAAAATTGAGAAATTCATATTAATATGTAAGAAAAATGGAATTGGTTTAACATAAGATTCCAATATTAAGATTTTAATGCAAACTGAAGACTTCTTTTTATGGAGGAAAAAAAACCCCATACAAGTCGAAATCTCTGAAACGTAAATTCTCCAACACATATCAGCTAATTAAGGCAGACATTCCAACTCACACGCATTTGGCGTGTGACACACACATTTCCAGCCCTTCACACGCTCACACGCTATGTGCACTTTATCACATGCAATCCACAAATAATCTCCGAAAAACCGTCCTGAAAGATGCTAAGAAGGCTACATACCTCTACAACACAAAGCAACTTTGAGTACTTACACTTACAAGAGTAGTGCGTTTGCCATGGTGGTGGTGGAAAACGCCGGGTGGGAGAGGTGTTGGTACTAGAGATTGAGAAGTGCACTTCAATTTCCGATATAAATGTTCAATTATGTTAGCAAGTGATTACATTCATCGATTCAAAAAAAGTCTTTGTTGAGAATTTTCGTGCTTGTTGAGTTCAATAATATATATATGTTGATGAAATTCTCAATATAAAATTACTCAGAGAAACTGAAAAAGAATGCACCATTTTGCATCTAGGCAGTCAAAAATACGAAAATTTTTCCAAAGGGGAGAGGGGGAGACCACTTAGACCCGTCCCCCACTGCCGCTGATCACACTCATAAATTTTCCTCAATGTTGGAAAGTCTGTTAAGGTATGTTCACATGTAAACTCTTGCTTAAATTTTGAGTTAGCTTAGAAGTAGGCATTAGTTTATGAAGCTACCATCTAGTGATTATTTTGTAAATAACAAAAGTATAAATATTTTCAAAGAATATAAACAGTACTACTGATGTAGAACAAAAGAAGACACACTTTTCATGAAATTCAAAGCCTCACCTCATTTGAAAGAGTTCATTGTCATGAATAAACAGAAAAGCTATGGGGAACAACCATTCTTTCAAAAGCTTTGCCCTAAACAGTTTAGGTAATGTACCAAAGTAATCAATTATTTTTATATTTACAGTTTGTTTTGACTTCATACATTTAATTATGATCAGGGTGCTTAAGTACCAGTAACTAACATGGTATTTCTGAAGTACAATCCACACATTACAACTAAAATGTTAGAGATTGCCTTCGTTTCTTTATTTCTTTCCAACGATGAACTTTGTAAGAATGTCATAATTTTGTTACAAATATATGCAGCACATGAAGTAAAGAAAGTAAGGCCCAAATCTTTTCAATACTATGGGGCTACATACAGTCTGGCAAATTGACTGAAATATCAGCAACTGTACTAACCAACCTAATACCCAAGAACCAAACTGCTGTTCGCGATGAGAAAGAACATTGCAAGTTATAATACTAACTATGGTGCAGGGTAACAGTGCAGTTCAATATCTGATTGCAAAACACACACCACCGTCCAAAGCCTATAGATCAAAATAACCATATCAGTTACACAGCCTGCAAGTTTCTCTATAGTAATGCATATACAATGTATTGTGGCTACTTTGTCAACAGCTCTGTACATTTAAAGCAATCAACATTAATAAGTACAGTATTATAAGATGAAAGAAAACAGCATTTGTTTTGTTGTTGTTGGCATTTTGGGGGATTGGGGAGGGGGTGGGGGGTTTAACCAGTGATGGATGGTTTATGAGTAAAACCTGGATAACTCCCTCCCCTCCTTTCGACTCTCTGTAAGTTCATTACGATTACTGTTAATTCCTCCATGTGATATTTAATACAATGATACAAACCGCACTGACAAATCTAAAAAGTACAAGGAATATTCTATGACTCTGGCAATTCACAGTTTCATATTTTTCAGTTTCCGTATTACTCTCCTTAAAAAATATATGATTTAAAAAAAATATATAGAGAAATGTTCGTAAACGACTGCAACTGTACTGTACATAATGCCACAAATAGACGAGATCGAAGCAGGGTTGCACGTAAATAAAAACAACAACGTGTTTGATTTAAACGCAAAATAAATATTAACACTTTGCAGCCGAAAATAATTGTTGACATGGCAAAAACAAACAAACAAACAAGAGGAAACAAGGTGATATCATCACAATATTGATTTAAAATTTCTCCCGAAGGATTTAAACGATGGGTTGCTCTGCAGTAAAATATCAACAGAAAATGCACTAATCTAACTATGGGAAGAAGAGCAGACATCCTATACTCTTGAGTTATGCTTTATATAAAACTACTACAACCTTTCCCAACTGATGTATCTCTTAATAATTCCCACAAACTTTGACAAAAAAGTTCTGTTTTGAACACTTGTCTCATTTTGTATAGAGCCATTGACTTTGTGAGATTGGTATACAATCTCAAATCATTAAGAATAACACAGAATAATGCTCTAAAATTAATTTGTCTTTGTCAATGAGCATATCCCCATATCTATGAACACTTGAAAGAGTAACATTATCATTCAACTACTATCATCAGATTGAAATATTCAACAGTGAAAACACTTTTGTTTCAACAGGACAAATTTAACACCAAGTATCACAGAAAAAAAATTTTTTGGAAGAGATATATGATCACATGATAAAACTCAAGGATCAAGTTTCTTTAAGTAAACAGTACCTGGAGAATGCATGATACTTTTTAAGTCACCTCTGTGTTGCCAAAAATAAATTGGAAAAAAAATGAAGTAAAAATGAATAAATAAATCATTCTATATAAATGAACCTTGATTGTACTATTATTAGTTGCATGCCCAAATATGGTGTTTCCCAGGGTCTCTGTGTCTTATTTGTAAATTGGTTGTTTTCATTAAGTAATATGAATATAGAAGAGAGGCAGCTCATCATAGATGAACGAATGACAAACATTAAAGTAAGATTCTATAATAGCTTTCTGAATGGTTCTTTGAAGCTAAGCTACAACCACTGACGTTGTGTCATATCTGACTTTTATCTACCCACCACTTGTCTCATAATCACTAATATTTGTAACAAGCTAGTTATTTATTGTATATGTTTAAAAACCAGCCATGTTGGTCATTTTTTAGAATTTCATGTCCATTACTTAGAAAAAACAGAAACATTTGTGAGCTGTTCTTGATCATTAGTTGATGTTCTGAGACTACGACTATGTCCACACTAGCCCCCTTTTAAAACTCTACTGGGCATGGTATCCAGTATTGTACCGCTCTACACTGCTATGGATTCATCATCTCATCAAGTAAACTAATAACACTCTTATCAGAACTAACTAAAATCTTCAATCTCATCAATAATATCTGGATCTTCCACCATAGTTCTCTTGAAGACCTGTTGTGGCTTGCGTCGAGATCTACGACCCTGTCTCCCTTTCTCCGGGGACTTTGAAGATGTTGTCTTTGATACATCAAACTTTTGAAGACAGTTTTCGAGCCTGTGTGATTTTTTCGTCTCATGCTGACCGTTCTCAATCCTGACTTCATTCTGCTCCGGTTGATAGAGATTAGCCAACGTAATCAGAGAGTGGTGATTTCCCGCTGGAGTTTCACTGTTATTTCTTTCGTTCGCATCATCTTCTGTAACATTCTCAGCTTTCTTTGTCCCGTTCCTTGTCAGCCTGCTACTATTTTGATGAGTGACAGTGTCGATTCCTACAGTGACTTTGTTGCCAGATACATTATTAGGCGATGACGCTCCTACTAGCATCGAGTTCCCACTTTGGGATGCTTGACCCGATCGTGCTAAGTCGTTCTTTCTCTTCTTATCCAACAGCTCTCGGACTGATTTACCCGTCGTACTTTTCCTCTTGAGGGTCATTTTCATGAATCCCGGATAATTTTTGGTTGGCTCTCGTACAAACCTTGGGTATCCAAGCTGTGCAATTGCTTGAGGTGCAAGGAACTTTTGTGCTAATCCTGGGTACGGTGGGGGTGGTCTCCGAACGGAAGTGATCGCTGCAACACCTGGCAATGCGTTATTTGGTAGAAGAGGCCTTGGATCCTTATCCTTTATCCTCGGAAGATGCCGGCTATCAATGACGGAAAGTGAATTAGGAAGTGCTAAGGAAGGAGTGGAGATTGTGGGAACCTGCTCGAGGTCATTCTTTGGTTTGCTGATTGAAAGGTCCAATGGTGCTTCTTCATCCATCTCTTGTGACTCAAACTGTCCTTCTAATGTATGTGATTTGGTAGAATAATCCAGCGCCTTCACAGGCATATCATAGTATTGCTCTTGGAAATAAACATTTTCTTCGTCCATATAATTGTCTTGGGGCCGTGTCAGCAATGATGGCGCCAAGGTAAAACTGTTACTGTTCAAACTTTGGAGAGTTTCGCTATCTGGAATATTAGCATTTATAGGGTTGACACTGATAGTGCTGATAGATGGGTTATTATTGTCTTGGCTCACCACTGTGTGAGGTGACTGTTGTATGTTTGGAACTGCAATTATCCCATGATTGGTAATGACAAAGGTGGACGCTGCCGAGTTACTAGCGGTTAGTTGCTCTGCAAACGTATTGATCCCGTTAGTAAATACTGAATTGGTATTGCCATCACTTGCTGCTGCAATAATCTGGTGTACCGGTTGAGTTGGCAAACTGGGCGCTGTGGCATATGTGCTTGAAGTACCTTGTAGTACAGAAGAAGTCTGTGCCACTGAAAAAGACTGACTTTGCAACTCGGGCACTGCCCGAATTCCCGAAGTAGGAATGAGTTGTGGCTCTGCGATGGGAATCATACGCTTTAGTGCGGGCATAGACCCGACGACTGAAGATATGTTATTTGGTAGATTTGATGTATTTGGAATAGCTGTAGTTCCGACGTTATGTAAACTTGGTAAAGCTAACTTTGGTATTGCGTTGGTTAGTAGAGTTTGGGAACTAGCGACGGGCGTAGGCATGTTACCTGGCAGGCTGGATATGGGGGTAACATTTAATGAATTTAATGAATTACTTTGGAGAGCATCAGCCGAAGAGATGCCAGATGCTCCATTCTGAAAGGAGCCTATGATGGGTAATGGAAATCCTTGCACATTCACACTTTGCAATCCTTGTGAAAGCTTCTGAGCATTATCGACCAAAGACTGAACGACAGTTTTGTTCCCAGCTAGCAGATCGATGGAAGTGGTGTCGGCCGAAGGTTGGTTCTGGGCGCTCGTCATCGCAGACAGAGGTAAGATAGAATTGGTGCAGGGATTAGTGACCAAAGAAGGCAATAACACTTTACTAGAAGGGCCACTTATCTGGTTCAAATTGGATCCATTTTGAGCGATGGAGGAGAGGTCCCTCTTCTCTCCTCCTGGATGAACAGTGCTTTGTAAAAGAGAAGATGCAGCCTGCAGGCTGGTGACTAGTCTTGGAGACACACTAGATGTAGCAGCAGCCTGACTACTCCCTGCATCAACCTGAACTGCTGCTTGTGAGCTTGACGTTAGAGACTCCAGCAGGGTGTTCAGAGGCACAATAAAATTTTGAGATCCCTGTACAGTCTGAGGGACGACAGTATTGTTATTGACCACGGTCAGCAGAGATGAATTCTGGAAGCCGTGTTGAGCGACATTAATTGGAATGGTTATGGGAGTGGTGGGGGCATTCTCTTGAGATGCTTGCTGATCACTGGTGGACACCTCCTCAGTGGATTCTTCCATTCCGGTCTCAGGGTTACAGCACGACTCATCCTTGCATGTTTTGTGGACTTCAAGTAGATGCTTCATGAAGTCGACGTGATTTTGATAACCAGACACTAGGCGGGTTCGGTCCCATTCCGGAAACAGCTCCTTCCACAGAATGTCTGTCAGTCGAATCTCCACTTGGGCTTCACTTGAGTTCAAAAGTTTGATCTCCAATTTATCATTACCGCCTGGAAGGGCACTGTCTAGATTTGACGAATCAAACTTCGGTGGGTTAGGAATTTCTTTAACCTGTGTAACAAACAAAGTTATGACAAAAATGTTGTTGATACCAAAGAAGAATGTAAGTAACTGTATGTATCATCTCTTGAAATTCCTACTAGCTTAAAACTGGGAGTACAACAACATAGCATTAATGTTCAGCTTCATACAATTGCCCAACACAACAATAGAAAGCTACCCTGACTAAGTGATTAAATATCACAAAATCTAATCATCACTTTAATTTATTGCTTTGTGCTAAATACTCGCATCACCACCATTTAATCCTGTTAATATATATTTACATCAATTTATGATCCAATGATCTATTACATCCTGCAAAATGATTTTGCTGAAATTTTCTACAAACTTCTAACGTGGGCTATGGAACAAACTTAACCAATATGCAAGGGTGTCTTTTCACTTCAAGCAAACTTTGCTGTTGAATAAAACTTGCTTTTAAGTGTGTCAAAAGCATCTGTCATTTTATTTATTTTTTAAATTGAGAAGTACTTGCATGAATGTAATTGTGGCTTTGTAATAGGCAGCTAATTGCTAGACTAGTTCTAGGGCTTCAAAGATAAGTCTTAAAGCTGAGTTCTGAACATTTCCATATGCTACTGAAACAAATAATGCTTCCAAATTTGAACTGTGTTTACTACTTATAAGACTCATAAACAAGATGGTTCACTCAACTAAGAAACTACTGTTATATATGAAGATACAGAAAAAAGAATTCACATAAATTGTACCGCAGAATTATGTCAAGATGGTAGGCTACAGTTTGATGGAGTATTTGGAGTTCTCTTCCATTTTACGTCATCAGTATCGAAACCAAAACCTTTGCTATTAAATATAATCAAACACATTTCCTTGGCAAACTCTCAAAATTATTCACAAACATTACAGAGTGCTCAGTTGGAGACTTAAATGTCTCAATTAGGAAAGATGGTTTGAAGTGGCAGAAAACTATTCTTTCAAGTTTGAGGATTAGTGGCCATAATTATATGACTATCTGGCATATTTGAGGACAGTATCAAGTATATACTGACATATGCACAGTCTCTATCTGGTGCCGCATCGCAGAATGCTATGCATAATGTTCAATTGCTGTACAAATTTCGAAGATGTTTAGAAGTTTAATAGACAAGAACCATCGTATCTTATGAGAGACAAATCTAAAGAGAGCATTCAAAGCTGCTATGTACACAAAATTTGAACACTAAATTATACCCTGGTGTATGGAAATGCTATTATCATCTCTTAGTCCTGCACTGTATTCATAATAAAATTTGGCCAGCAACAACTCTGATATATGAAAAGACAACATTGACGGAAGTACCTCATTGGAGTATGTTTTGGTGAAGATTGGATCCGACAGAGTGGAATCCATGACGGACCTTGGGGTGAGAACGAGGGACATGTTGGTGTAGCTAACTGTCATCGAGGCCTTCTCTGTGAGGTCCAGTAGCCAGTCATTGTTGATAGTATTGGAAGCGTCAGGATGAAACCAGCACTCGCTCATCTTGGAATGAGGCTTGGGACGTTGCCAAAGATAGTTAGACGATATCGACAGCTTGGACATGAACAGGCGGAAGATTTTGAAAGGACAGATGGGGTGACCTGATGATGAAAATATAATGTGAAAAATCATGCAATTTGGTACAGTACAGCACAATTGGACAGAATAGTGATTTTAATAGAGAAATTCACAGCATTTAGTAAAAACCTCAAAATGAAGGACAGTACTGATCTATTATATCTGTGTCCAAATTCATCCAACTCCAAAAAATTCACATCATGCATCATCCTCTCAAGAACCCCCCCCCCCCTCCTAGTTTACAGGGTAGTAATCTAAAATGAAAACCCTATAAAATGAATGAACAGTCTGCTGTGCACAGAATGTAGCAAGTAAAATAAAATGTCTCTGAAGTTCAAACTGCAACTCAAATTAGCTATCGACTCATAAAGCCTGATTAAACTGTCTACAAAGTTAGTAATATGTTTGTTTGTAAAAATATATTGCCTAAGAAGATAAAAGGATACTGCAAAAACAAGCAAATATAAGATAAAAAGATGGGACAGCCAGAAAGCAAACAAGTTTATTGATCCCTTGCAATGTGTTATATTCATGAGAATTTTTAGATATGCACACACACATATACACACAACTAAATGACGACAAAGATTATGTTCGCCTCAGGAAAGGAATAAAAAAATTAATCCTGATCAACTCTGATGCATTGACAAACTCATATCACCTACATTTCTCAGCTGTGACCTCTTCAACCAAAAATTTACAAACTTACACTCCTCACAAAATTCTTCCTTGGTAGAGGGCTTGAAATGCAGGGACAGAACGAAAACAGGAGGGACAGGAAGTTAGCAGAACAGAGAGAACCCATCATTGCTCAAAATTATAACTTACATCAACAAGATGGAGGTTATCAAAATGTAAAACAAAACGTACCAGGAATTTCGTAAAGTCTTCCAGCAGTGCACTGAGGTTCGTTCCGTATGGTGATAAACTTTACTCCTTTGCTGATATCCTTCTTACAAACGAAAGAAGACTTCCTCATCGAGACCAACAGCGCTTTCAGTTCTGTCCAGTGAGTCGTGCCCTTGCACATGTAAATGACCATGTAGAAGAGCGTTAGATTGAACAGACCGGTGGGATGGTTGGGACGAACGTCCGTGCTGAATATCAACTTCCTCAGGCAGAACATCGAAAGCTGTTCCGTGATCTGAGGGGAATGACAGCGAATGTGATCGAAGCTGTTGATCCTTCCTCGACATACTCGGACCACTTTCTTAAACCTGACATCCTTCCTGATATTGATACCCCTCATGGCTTCGATCACTATGCTGATCTGCTCAAAGAGCTGCTGGAGCACTGCGCCGGGCTTCACCCTAACGTAGAAGAAAAACTTCTGCAGGTTGGCCACCATTTGGTTGACGTGCATCTTCTTCACATCCATAGAGACGTTCATCTCGAGGCAGAACTCACGGAATATCAGAAGACCCGGAAGGCTCATGAACGTTTTGTCTCGAATTGTTTTCTTTTTCGCACGTTCTCTTTCCTTGTTCATCAGCACTGCGTTGAGTGATACAGTGTATGATGTCTCCATGGAGCAATCATCAGATCTTGTGGACTCCTGTGTAACGCAAAAGGCAAATTTATAACTGTTAACATTTCTCTCTCCCTCGGACTAACATACAAATGAACTTTCCACAACTGATTACATAAGGGTTTCAGCAAGTTTAACTGACCATCCATTACTAAAAATCTTAGCATGAACTCAAGTGGTAAAAATTACTAAACTGACTTCAGCTTAATGCCTGTATTTAATGGTCAGAAGGAATTCACCTTTGAGGTGGTATTTTGCAGATAATCTTTGACCTCTTGGTTAGCTGAAATTAGCAATGCTATATCTTACAGAGCTGATATGTACAGTGATATGGCATGATGAGAGAGGGCTACTACTGAATGTAAATGTTTACAACTAAACTTGAAAGTAGATGTTTGCAACTACAATTACGTTTAGATTTCATATGCATGTTATTTACTATTCACTGTATGCTTTCACATACACTCCATTGACCTTCATTCTAACTAGAGAAATATTTGTGGTTATACAATCACATGCTGATTATTCATTATTAGTAAACCATATAGGATTCACCAGCTTGTACAAAGAAATTGTGTTACAAAAATTTAATTGGCATTGCTTTTCTCGAATTTCATCATTCCTGGTGCCATGTTGGTGTACTTCACCGACAGATACATGTTTAGGTTTTTGGTCTTATCCTTTAAAGGATGATGTTAGGCAGAATATTATTCTTAATGTGTCATAGTCCAAAAAAAACTATGAACTATGAAGAAAAGAACTATGTTTCTACAGATATGGAGGTTTTCGAGATATCATTAAAATATGCTAAATCTCTAATGGTCCTTTAAGGATAAATTGGTGATGATGATATCAGTGACTCAGGGCAAGACTCAATGTAAATGTGAATCCATTGTTTGACAAATTCTAATAACTTAACCAAAGCATGTTCTTTTAACTTTGTACATGAACAAAATATCACCCTTACTGCACTGTACCACACTATTTGTGCTTGAAATATTTACAACCTTGTAAACATGTCTTTTGAGGCCATAAGAGTACTTAGGTCTTCCCATTGATCGAGTTTTGTATTGCCTCTGAGGAACTGACCTAATTGGTCTAAGTATATAGACTATATAGTCTTGTCACTTAAATTGATGGAGCTCCACTGTTTAAAGGGTCATTTCTGAAAACTTTAAATGTTTAATAGCTTCAACCTGGACTGAAAATACTGTGTTTTCAATACAAATTAAATTTAGTTCTGTGCATTAAGCAATCCTTTAACAGTTGGGATATGTTGTGACCAGAACAATATGTATCTTTAAATCATTATGGCAGCCTCTCAGCCTAGTTCAACAGATTGATCTTTAAATAGAAACAAAAATTGCTTCAAAATGTCTTTCATAATTTACTGTTAATTGCATCAGAGATTAACAGATTAACACCAAAACAGATTTCACATCAGTTGATACCCACATGTACAGTACTGTATACAAAACTGCCAATACACCTAGTAACAGTTAATGGATCATACGAGTACAAACTCCACAGTTTAATACCACAGCTAACAATCAAACTGGTATTTTGCTACACCACTTTAATTTTGGGAGTGTCTGTTTTTAAGACATGACAGGCTCAACAATGAAAGAAGAGTGCATTCACTGGCCTACTTAATTGACGCACTGAAGGATTTGATTAACAATGTATGCGTTTTTCATTTGTGTAGTTTCTCAGAAATGTAAGGATCTCAAAATACTTATTGTTCTGTGCCTACACAACATACAATTGAGCAGAATTTGACCACAAAATGTCTGCCGTGTCAAGTTCTTTAATACCCCTAAATTGACACATTCCTCCATATGCTAACTGTACCATTTTGTGTAAGTATACATCAACTGACTCTGAATGCTGTTTGCTATGCTCTGAGCCCCTAAGCTCAGACAGGTCAGGTCCCAGAGAGAAGTGGTATTATATTGAGGTAATTTTGGTTATTTTAAGCCTGGAGTAACATTTCCAAATGCCATAAAAATGTGCAAAACTGGGGAGGGTGTTAGAAGTTAAAAGTTAAAACAACCACAATTTTATCAGCATATACTGTACCTGACATGGATTAAAACTCATCAATATAACTCTGCTTGACTGCAAACAGTTTAGGTTGCTTGCTGAATCAATATTTGAAGGTGCATCAATTAGGAAGGTGCGTCAATATGAAGCCTTTACTATACAGCACAGGGTAGTGCATTCTCTGAGCTCCTCTGATGTGACACAAGATTTGATAAAAAAAACATTTTTTTATGATGCCAACAAATGACATGATACAATACATAACAAATTTGTCAAAGACAAATGGTGTTCGATGTCATCCACAATTTAATGTTTTCATGTTTTCATGAACTAAAATAGCACCTTTTGGCTACGTACTAGAGAATGTAATGTAATGAATTTTGTCGTATACAAACACCATGGGTTTCTGTGTAAAAAAAATCTTCCCACAGTTTGTATGGCATTTTGCGATGCAATACCCGATCAATTATTTTATGATATACACAGAAATACGACTGCAATTATTTAGCATGCATGGAATCAACAAAATAATATTTCTATAGACACCTGCTGTGGACCATCCTCTAGTGGAAGAGAGGGTGTATCAACAATCTCGGAGGTCTCCCGTGATGAGCTGGGATTGGTAGATGAAGAAAGATCTGTGGGTTCCTCCTTCATTGATGTCACATCTTCTGCTTCAGGAGATGCCATTTTATGATCCAGTCATCAAGTAGCGCTATGATCATCTCCAAGGTATATTTCCCTACATTACATGACAAACTTCATAATGGTGATGTACCTACAGGTGTAGACAGAGAGTGAGTCTAATTAAATCATGACAAAAAACCTTGGTTTATTATTTATTGCTCCAAATTACATGTCCATGAAACTTGTTTACCCCATATCATCCCACAACTACAGTAGTATCTACAGCATGCTTATATTCTATAAACTTGGCTTGCAAATTCAGCTAGACCCATTCAAATGGAGCATTCAAATGCCACCTAAAAGCAGGTAATAAAATGTAACTTTATGCTGAGAGAGCCATTGCAGAACATGCTTATTGACTCTTTAGCATGCATATTTGGGGGCAATAGGAAAGCTACCTGTTAGCAGTTTATCTTTACAGCTCAGAATTAAAAAGTGTAATTCTCTACTTGTTGCCAAAACGTGGATAAATTAAGTATCTAGATTTGATTGAGCTGCTAACACAAGGGTACGTACCACCAGGTATGGATTGGTTGCTCTAAGAACAGTTAGGAGAAAGCTTGTATTGCATAGATTACTTTGGCTTAGTTTTCAAAATTTTGTTACACTTGGTGTTAGTTTAGGTCACTGATGTATATGTTGATATATTGTTTACTTGTTGTTATATTATAACGTCACACACATGGCTCGCGTTTTGGTGGTTTGCTCAGTGGTGTGGCGGGCTATGTATCACACGCTATTAGAAGCGTGTACAGATGTTTTATTTTGAATGATTCGGGTTGTGGGGCTGGAAGACAGCCAAACCAGGTTCAAACTGGTTGAGCGCTCATTTGCATGTGCTCATCTGTATATCGGGTTGGCACCCACCAATCAAGAGTTGGGTGAGAGGTCAGCTATAAGTTTGGACCAATCAGGTCCAAGGGCAGAGCGTTTGCCCTTTGCTAGGCGTCGTAAGTTGTTATTGTAGAATCTGGGGTTAAACTTTGTTTCCCAAAGACGTATTGGGGAGTTTAAGCCTACAGACGTATAACTTAGAGCTCCGTTATATAATCAGCATTTATGCTCGTGTATTTTAACAATCCAAAGTTATATATACAGTAGTTGTATTCATCGATGGGTTTATATACACCAAGAGTTAATAAAATGGAACTTATATATAATCAAATATATGCTTTTGAAGACTTAATTAACCCCTTACCCAACTCTTGATTGGTTGCATGAGTGCCAATTCCTGATATGCAGATGAGCACATGCAAATGGGCACTCAACCAATTTGAACCAGTTTGGCTGTCTTCCAACCCCACAAACCGAATCATTTAAAACAAAACATCTGTATAAGCTCCTAATAGCACATGATTCATAGCCCGCCACACCACAGAGCAAACCAGCAAAGCGTGAGCCATGTGTGACGTCATAATAACAATAACAAACTAGAATACGCTTCACACTATTTATGAAGACTTTCATGTTTACGCTCGGTTTAACATTACTAGTGTAAGGCCTGGCTTACCGTTACCAACCTATACCTGGAACTACCAAAAATAAGCCTTAAAGTGACATAGCAAGTGATGTGTTTTGGTTGCCACTTATAACTTGAATAGGTTGATCATCTGATAGGCTGCAATTGTGATCTCCTTGTTAGGTATAGCTATCCTGACCCAGCAAGGGGGATCAAGTAAGTTTGTAGTGTGAACACGTACTGTACAATGGGGATTACTTAACCCCAGATCTCCAAATACATGCCCTTGTCACTACTGTACATGGAACACAACTCCAGCACTAGTCTAAATGTGAGCTTAGCCAATACTGTCATTATAGCCAATTAATTTGTAAAGGGCGATGCATTTACACACGGTCTGCATATGACCTTTGGTTTGACGTTGATCCAGAACCTGGTTCTCTAAAGGGCTCTTGACTCTTAAAATATCAGTTTTTACCATACGCAAACTAAAATTGGAGAGCAAAATATGATTTGATAGAAATTGACTAGTGAATCATTTTAGTCTAAATCATACTAAATAATGTCCTTTTGCCTAGAAAAATGGTGGTAAAATTTTTTCCACTGTACTAAACTGGTGTATACGGCTGTACATACAGTATGCCACTGTGGTATGCAGCTCATTTCAAAACCCCGCATTTCTTCAAACCTTGGGGAGATGGTGCACTTATTTCTCAATGAAAGATTGTTACCCGTAGATTTATTTGAAATACATAGGCTTGTGTCTACTACGATAGGATTGTTTAGAATAGTTTCTATTATTGGTTGAACCTTGTTGTAACCTTGGAAGTTATTCAATATCTGTTGCTGATCAAGGCTAAATGCAACCTAAATGTACACCCTACACTAACCCAAGCTTGAGTGTAGGCAAAGATTTTACCAGTTGACCTTGACTAGCTTTTGCGACGGTTGCAAATCTAATTAGAAATACCATCACATGTTTAAGGATTGCATTATCCATAAACATATTTTACAATATACCACTGCTATCAACGAGGTTACGTTGGGGAATTAGCTTCTAGTCTACAGTCATCCTGACACCAGGCACGGTCTAAACAGTAGACACTACCACACCGTCATATCTAGGTTGAACTAGACTGTCTATATACACTGCACACGATAGGTAGGTATGTATGTACTGTGAGCATTAGTGCACTAATTTGCATATGCAAATCTCAATGTCTATGTGCGGTAGATGGTACATGTACGTAACTTACCGTAGTCTATTCAACGATGATTCTCGCTGGTCCATCGATTGACTTTACTCCGAGTGATTAGGTTTCCTGCATCTCAATAAAGTAACTGAACACTCCGATCCGCATCAGTCACCACCACCCCGTGTTGCAAAGCAAGTTGACACTCCTCTGTATAGTGTTTTGGTTAGATCTTAATTCTACAAAGTCAGATAGAAGTTCATAACATCGTTTGCAGACGACACAAGTTGATACCAATCGTGTCAAAACTTTTCCCAAAGAATGATGGTGAAAGTTAATGAAATATGCATTACTGTCGAGATAAGTTTCAAAAGCTTTAACTGACAACTTGTGGCTAGACGACACGATCACTCTACCTCGCTTTACACTGAAGACACCCAATTGTACATTATTATCATGCAAATACTGCTTTCGCATGCATTCAAAACCAGCTAGTTAAATAGACATGAATAATTTGCATACAAGTGAAGGGCGGTTACTTTCAAAGGGGACAACAAAAGCTATGGCTTAACAAGGATGATTTGAAAGACATCAAGAACGCATTTTAATCTTACCATACTTTTTTTTTGTATGTTTGCAATATTTCTTTACAAGGAGTAATTGGTCTTTGTGTGCAGTTTGTAACCATAGGACTGTTCTTTTCATCTGTTCGCGTAATCATTAGCACAGCACCCCTCGGTAGGATTAGAATCACCCAGCCAGCAGAACCCCGAAATTATGCACAAAGGTCAATGCAATTTGAGACGGCTTTGCAAGGTTTAGGGAGCAACAACATAACAGCACAGCCTTATGCATGTATGCAGACACTCGGTTGTATATTTGGTGAAGTAATGAATGCCTGTTGTTGCATCTACTTACCATATGAAAGCCTATGGAGGTTATGAATACGGTGTAGGGCCATACCGTGTAATAGCACTCGAATATAAAGGCTGCAGCGAAGGTGTGGAAGACAGACACAGGGCTAACACAGAAACCAACGGGAAAACAATGTGCGGAAGCCTACTGAAGCTTTTAGCGGGTGAAAAGTCGAGCCACGATTCGAGGAATGATGTACAAAAAGTCTTTCCAAGCTTCTTTCCGCCGAATTACACAACAAATACAAACACAAAAATTGTAGCAGTGGAGGTTCTTGAGTTGGATTGTGATAGAAATTGCTCAAGGACTGGTATACGAAGACGGCTAATTATTTGTTGAAATGAAATATCTGTGTGTGGACAATTCAGATAGGTTGGATACTGACTCAGGGAATCAATCAATCAATATATCAAAACTTGTAGAGTATCCGACATGTTTGAGGCTGAGTTGACAGTGAGGTACCCGACTGGGTAGGTGTGGAGCGGAACTGGATGAACCCGATCAAACTTCATGTGCACCTCCCATCGATCCACCGTCCTGCTCCAGTCCATCCTAATCTAATCGATCCTCTTCCACGATCCCCTCAACCCCTCTTCCGCCCATTTCCCTCTCGATCATGCATGCTCCACCATCCTCCACCGCCCCCGCACCATCATCCAACTCCCAAGTTCTTCCAACGCTAACAACAACAAATCAGTGGCGTCCGCCAAGGGGTGGCCGGGGGAGGGGCACGTGCCCTCCCCAAAAAAACGGTGCCCCTCCCCCAGGTGCCCTTCCCCCACCTCCCAGGCCCCCAGATGCGATTTGTGGCTTTAAAAGCAAATAATCAAACAAAAACTTTTTTTCAAAGGACGAAACGTATTATATTTATCAGTAAAACTTCTTTCCACCGACTATCACAATAACAAGTTGTTTACTCTCTAACAACCGTGCTTAACCATCACTACTACCCTGCAAGAATTTAAATTAAAATTTCAACATTCTTATTTAAAAATATTATCAAAGCAAAAGGGTTAGTTTCCATTTTTTTTATATAACTTTTTCATCCGCCTCAATTAAAAAATAAATATCGGACAAACTATAGCCCGAAAATTCTTGAACATGAAGTTACTTCACGTTGCCAAATATAGCACCAAATTTCATATAAGGACCCTTAATTAATCAAACCCTTCCTCTTCAACTCAACTATATCGGTCTTTCTCCGAGGAGATGCCTCTACTGGTATGTACATACTGGCAAGCTACATTTATATATAATCTGTAAATTACACACAAACATATCTCAACAAATCAATCCCATGAGCCCTCATCCATTTCTTCACTTCCAATCCCTCCGGCCCGGCATCCGTTTATGAAAGTTAGGTTAACCCACCTGTCTACCGGTACTAAGGCCCATGTCAGCCTAAATCCTCGGCCGGGTACCTAGACCACAGCAGCTAGATTGGACCGATTCGCCCCTATCGTAAAGCTGTGTGTGTGTATGCAGTGAGGTATCGTAAATAATAACAGGATAGAGGCCCCAGAACAACCTCAACCAGTGTTGTGAACATGATTTCAAAGGTGAGCGGAATATCTTCCTAAACCTTAGGTTTGAACACTACCGGTAGACCCGGCACATTGCAAGCTCAACCTAAAGGACAAATATAGTTTGATTCCCCCGGCCTGGCCATTTACCAATTGAATTTCGAGGGATAACGTTGTGGCGACACCAGAAATTCCAAAGTTGGGGGTGTAAAGTGGGCGGTGGAGTGGGGGACAAGCGAACCGTTGGGCAAAAGTTTTATAAGTGCTAAAAACGCACCTGCATCAAGTGCTTCGTTGGTGAATCAACTTTGAATTTACAATTATTTTTAATGTTTACATGAAATTCAAAATTGTGACAAAACTTTAATGTCATATACCCAGGGTCGTACATTAATCAATGTTTTTCAAGAGGGATATGTTGATCGATTTCGAGACCGACTTGCAGTGACTAGCTATCCGCAACATTTCGAAAAATAAAAGTGCCAAGTACTTCATAATTACTACCGTTTACTGTGGTTGGCTAGCAGTACATGGCTCTCAGAAGCTGCATCGGTTTCAAATTCTTGTTCTTTTCCACCTTTTGAGCGCAAAAATACATTTCAGAAAGAGCAATTACACATACATTTCTGGAATGTATCTCAGGGCCCCCATTGGGAGTCCATTGGGCTCACTCATTTTCAGATATTCAATGGCGCCCGCGTAACGAGTTTAAACCACAAAGAACGTGTGTGAGAGAGAGAATTTCAACTTCTAACTGAATTCATTTCAAAGCCCTGGTAGGGCAGGGGTAAGAGCCGGGGGCACTGGGGGCACGTGCCCCCCATACTTTTTTTCCAAAATAAGAAAATGTGCCCTACTGTATAATATATGTGCCCCTTTGATGAAGAACTGTCATTTGGATATCTTAAGCCTTTGTTAATTTGAATATTTTATTTTAATTATTTATTTTAGTCTGTACAAGCTAAGGATTTAACCGAAGTTGCTCAAGACTTTTGTTCAAGGAATGAACACAGGAGGATTTTTTTTTTTGGAAAGTTCTAAATTATGGATGGACAGAAGTACAGATGTAGGTTGATAGAGTCACGTGCACCATAATAGTATTGATAGCAGTAACACATCATATATATTTAAGTGATATGGCTGCGAGTGGTGGTCGGTGGAATAAGCAAGTGCCCCTCTGATGTTGTGCCACCCCCACCCCCCCCCCCCCACACACACACTTTGAAGCTTCCTAGCTACCCCTGGGTGCAGGGTGCAAGCCCGGGAATTCTTGAATTTTGAGATAGTTCTTGTTCTCTTGTAGCGACTTTAAAGCACAAAGGTATGATTTGCATATCAGGAAGAGGAATATAATGTATGTGGAAGGTATTCCAAGCCCTGAAGCTCTACCGCTTTCATACAGTTCTCTTTTAGCAATATCTTAAGCACAGAAATACATTCTAAAGGTTCCAATTTCATTGGAATGTATTCCAAAGCCCCTATGGGGTTCCAGGGGGAAGTAGACCCCGGAAAGTGTATCATTTCGTTAGCCATAATATTACCCAATAAAAGAAATTTGGATGTAAGGGAGAATGTTTCAGTTTTGTTGTACCGCAGCTGACTGGGGGAGGCCTGGGAGAATCTTGATTGGGTATAATTTTGAATGAAGGAACAGTCCTCCCCTTCCTCGGCGCCCCACTGCCTAAACGTCATAGGGGCCTAAACCTTTCGAGATGTAACTTCAAATTTGCGACATTAAATGTCAAATTTGGAGAATTGTTTGGGACTGTCGAGAAAAATGTCAGAAGTTACAGATATATAGGCTTGCATATATTTCGGGATGAAACGACATATTTCGAAATGATTCGGTCAAAATTTGGGGCCAAAACGTCGAATTTCGCTATGAAATGCAGCCATATATATACAAAGTGTCAATATATCGTGATAAAACATTGCAATTTTTAGATAAAACATCAACATTTGGAGATATATTTGGATATTAAACGTCGAAAATATGAGACCAACCGTCAAAACATCGGAGATGAAACATCAAGGTTTGGACAAAAACCGTTAAAAGACTTTAAATTTGGGGTATAATTTCCGAAATTCGACTAGATCGAAGGGGATGTACAGTAAACTTTTTTTTCTAGACCGATTAACTGCTTCTTGTTTTTGACCGACTGCAGTGACTGACCTAGCAACGTTTTACAAATTAAAGGAACATTAAGTGAAAATTTGCATTATAATTACGGCTGTATACTGAAATGTGTTTAGGAACGGTGTTTCCATGATTACGTCACGTGTTATTGGTTGGGACTACACGGGTGAAATGAAGCTCCTACAAGCTGCAGCATTGTCACATTGAGCACAACAATACATGTCAAAAAGAGGAATGTTTACTCGTATCTAATTACTCGGTGGAATATAATCTCCCATCTATAGCGTTGTCCAGGTACAAAGCTCCCTGAAGTTGCAACGTTTCTGAGACTTCTTGTCTCCCGAAGCGAGAAGCACGGAAATAAAGACATGTCGGAGAGATAAGTCAAATTCATCTCCAGAATGCGATGTGAGCCTTTGTGGAACTCCTGGGAACTTCAGCTGAGACATTTGTACTTTTCAGATAATATTAAATGTTCTCTGATAGTGATATTGAAACAGAGAGGAATTCAATTTCACTCATGAAGTCGGGGCTCATTAAGAACATTCTTAGCAATGTAATGAAATAAATGTTTTGGCAATGCTTTCCATCATAATCCGAAATGAAAATCATGTATGCAGGGGCGTATTACCGCTCAGCGATCCAATCGACCGCATTGTGGCCATGAAAATTGTCAAGGGCGTATTGGGCGCCTCGGAAGAAACTAGCACCTTACGCGATCAAGAGAAAATCGGCGCCTTTTGGGTCTTCGGACACAGCAGCGCACAGGTCCCGAGCCCGCCGGTAAGCAGTAGGCCAATACGCCTCTGGTTGTAGCATTAACTTCCGAGAATTGTGTCCAAGCCAAACTCTTCCCACTGGATTTCTGCATACCGCCATCTATTTCCATCTGCACATCCCAGTGCCATATACAGATGTCGCCGTGGCAAATACGCCTAGTATATGCAACTGCTACGTAGACCGTTATTTGCATTTCTTTTGGTGTGTGGGGGTGGGGTGGGTAGAGGTGTGAAATGTGGAATATTGTAAGAAAATTAATTTCGGTGCCGTTAACATCATTTTATTTTTTTCAGCGATGTGGTGAATAAATAAGTTTGGAAAAGGGACATTTATTACTATATCAAACTTCAATAATTTAAACATGAATTGTTATAAGCGTCAAGCGAGCATCTTATCAACTTTCTGAAAGGATCTTATATGAAGCCCATCATTAGACAATTTCACTTCTCAGCCTTTTGGCTAAGATTATGTGTGTTCTTTCCAAGGAACTTACGGTAATCCATTAGACGTAATATGTCATGATCACCCGCTCAATCTTGAAGCAAGGGGGACTGGGGGGGGGGGTGGTCGTGATTAGATCAATTAAGTCGTTTGTTTTTCCTGCTCAGGTTCCATCGTGGTTGACTATTCTTAAGTATCTTTTCCACAAATTTAAAGCAAAACATTAAATACTCACTGATGGTAATTCATCATTTCAGAAATAAATTCTACTCAAATAACAAGGTATGACTTGATCCACTTTCTTCATAATTATCAAAATATCAAATTGCAAACTTCAACATAAGCGAGAAAAGGTAGACCTACCTACATATTTGCAATGCTAGCTGACAAGTTTAGTAATCGACCAATTGATTTTATGTTGAGTTTGATCAGTCTTATTTATCTAATCAACGAGCGAGTGTGGGAGATGGCAGAGTGTGGGAGATGGCAGAGTGTGGGAGATGGCAGAGTGGGGGAGATGGCAGAGTGGGGGAGATGGATCGAGTAGGGGGAGACGGCCCGAGAGGGGGAGATGGCATAGTATGTGGGGAATTGGGAGGGTGGTTCTCTGCATCAAGTATATTGCAATGACATTCAAATTGTGATGTATTTTATCAGAACAGTACAATTTACTATCTGGCAACTATGACAACCTGTACAACACAAACCATGTTCACTATGGTGGTCACTTGCTAATCCACTGTCCACATATTTCTTTTCTATATTCTCACAAGATTGGAATTCTTTTGTTTATAGAAACATCTGAAAAGACAGTTGTCAACTTAAATATTTCAAAATACAATTCTATTACTGTACTTGATATGTGATCTTGATGATAGAAACCGAACACTGAGAAAAAATGACGCAAACCAAAAGATTTTATTTGTAAATGTATGCCTGTTGATTGCACTAAGAGATTAAGATAACATTACAGAATGTTCCATTCTCCTGTGGTTAAGATGCACTCCAGGCAGTATCAACAATCAAGTTATTATCTGCTACGCCACAAACACCACTGTTACACTTTCTATTATTATGTCATATATAGTAAGTATACGAAGATACTTTTTTAGTTGCCTTAATTATGCTAAATACTTGATTTTTTTTCCCCGTTCTCCACCGAAGTCGATTACAAAATTGGATATCATCAAAAATTTCATAACAGAGAAAATGAAAAATTTTTTTGAAGAAAAACTATTTTTTATATGTAAAGAAGGCTAAATGACCAAAATATACAAGAAAAATGACATTTCATTGATATATGTTAGATTAGCAACAATAAGTAAGTCAAATGCTACATGGAATAGAAGCATTTCTTTAATAATACATTCGATAAACTTGTGACAAAGAAAATGTAAAAATTCGATACAGGGAATTAAAGTATACAACTACAAGAACAAAATAAAAATGTAAGAGCAACTTGACTGCCAGCAACTTAAAAATAACACCTAATACCATCCAAAAGAAGTAAAAATATCATTTCAAAAAATACAAGTTTGAAATATTTAATAATATCCATTGTAATGCATTCATACATTTATTTATTTAAATTCTCAGGGGGGTCTCAATATATTGAATGGAATTCTCTCCCTTTCTTCAACAAACAGTTTACATATTGATTAACCTCCGTCTGTTCATGAGAAGCTGCTATACAGAATAGCAAATACTATAGAGCACTGCTATACGGAATAGCAAACACTAGAGAGAACCTGCTATACGGAATAGCAAATACTAGAGAGAAGCTGCTATACAGAATAGCAAATATTGGAGAGAACCTGCTATACGGAATAGCAAATACTAGAGAGCACTGCTATACGGAATAGCAAACACTAGCAAAGGCCAATGCATATTAATGAAGGCTTGCAAATATAGGTGTCTAACAAGAAGCAATGGCAGGTATTAACACAAGACTGTGATATAACCTTTGACACAGGTAAGTTAACCATTACCTCCATATGGTAATGAAGATACAAGTCGATTAACATGACGAATATTGATATATATTCTCATCACAATTTTAAAGGAACCAAGCAATATGTTTTCCCAGCTAGAATAATAACTAAACCACCTTAGATCACTATAGCTGGTATGTTTACAGGTTCAAGCAATATGTTTTCCCAGCTAGAATAACAACTAAAACACCTTAGATCACTCTAGCTGGTATGTCTATAGCTTCATAATGTTTTGTATTTTAAAGAAACCAAGCAATATGTTTTCCCAGCTAGAATAATAACTAAAACTCCTTAGATCACTCTAGCTGGTATGTCTAAGGGTTCATAATGTCTTGGATGTTTGACGTCTCTAGATGGTTTAACTTATCGCAGCCAAAGGTACAGAAAGCTACAGTTGCTAATCTAGATCTATTGACCGATGGGTAGCCTGCCAATCAATTACAGACTGCCTTTATAGTTTCCGATGATGTGACACGTACTGGAGCAACAAAGTACTGATACGATATCTCGTTTCATGTGAAATTTCAGGTAATGCTCTATGAAGGGAAAGCAATTGCCGCATAAATAAGCAACTTTACCAAGGAGCACTTTGCATCACCATACAGTCTTGGACAAATGATATCTGAGATTGTAACTTTCCGCCACACATTTCCCCTAATTTTGTAATCAAAGTCCCACATTTCCAGTTCTTACCTCTTTCATAACCTGGAGTGATCCTTTTTAAGACCTTCAGTAGGTATACAGCACAAAAATGTGATTAAAGTGGAGGTTAAATTATATTACTGACAGATATTATCATATTTAATACCCTGTCTTATCATTGCTAGACCAGGGTGCTGCAAAAATCAGCAAGGTTTAATTCTATAAGCATGCATGACCAACGGATTGATCTTCAAACTAATCATGTTATTAAATGCACTCAAAAACCGCAGACATCAACCAGGTTAAACATGCTGGGATTATACTCATACATTAACGCTAGCGATGATATGCAGAAAGCGCAAATCAACTTTTTAGTTTTTTTTCAGTAATGTAACAAAATTCCAACAGCTATTCCAGTATCTTGAAAACAAAATGTTTCACTTGATGAATGTGAAATGATCTTCCCTAGGTGATCAACCTCGTCATTATAATGAAGTGAATAATGAAATAACTTTTTTCAACTGAATTAAAAGCCTACATATTTGATATGAGGACCACTTACGACTGGCAGCTTGCTTATGGAGATGGCAGTTTGTACACTTTATGTATTAGAGTGCTTGTTAACAATGTAGCTTAGGCCAGCTCAACAATGCTTTTGAATAATGTTTTCTTTTTATGTTGCAATATTATTACCAGTTCTTAAGTGTAATCTCACAATACACCTACCCTACAACACTAGTGATGTAGGCCTACACTCATAACAGTTCTTGGTGCATATGAGCAGCTGGTCTTATCCCTTGTGCAATGATTCCAATTTTTTTCTTTTATGTACACACATATCAGTTTTTCTTCACACATAAACAGTTGAATCCAGACTACTGTGACTATAAATATCTCTATTAGCTTTCTCTTTTATATCAGAGATGTGTTAATATTAAAAGTGCATTATCGACTGTGATGATTAATAACAAACAATGGTTGATATCAACGAGTGCCTGTGAGTCGGTGCAGCTAACATGTAGCAGCTAGTATCCAGGGCCTAATATCCCAAATCTATCATATGATATGCTAAGAGCTATTCTATAGCAGCGTGGAATAGTTAAAACTCCTGAATTATCATCCAAAGCCTATGTAAAAAGCTACAAAAAACATGTTGTCTCCAAAGTTATCAAGGAATGTGTGTTTGTAAACATGAACCAATTTACAAGACCAACTTGTCACAAGAAAAATCAGCTACTGCTAACATTAAAAGATACCGACTAATACAACAGTATCCTCGTAGTAAGGTGGCATTGGATGTGCCTTGTAAAACCCTACAACTTTCTTCGATGACACTTTTACAAGTTATTATCATCTCAACTATCTAAGACATCCTTTTTGGATGAATTCATCAGACCTTAAAAGCTACAAATAACCTTTTAGTCGATATGCAGTTAACTTACCGCAAGAAAATTTGCCATGTAAATGTAATGTGGACACTTTAACTGTCAAGATAAATTTCACTTTTTTCACAGATTTTCGTCCCTGTCAATAAACTCCTTTCCAAAATTTTCCTTTCAACATTCAACAGATGATTCTTAGCTGGTTAAGTCATCACAGCCCCGGTCTATGATTCAAAGCAAAGAAAATGAAATTCATATCCGATATGATTACTCTACCTTTGCCAACAATAAAACAAATGAAAGCGTATGTGAAACTTGGAAAAGGAAACTGCCAAAAAAACCAACCTTTTTGAATTTTGAACATGCAGGTTTTTAAAAGTTTTGAAATTTTACTTCTTTTCATCTACATAGTTACTTCTAAATCAATTTTTTAGTTTTTTTTAGTTTTTTATTTGAAAAGTTATTTTAGTTGCCATGGTTATATATAAAAGGCTATCCTTAATAATAGATTACATACACCAGAAGGACATTTATTGATATTTATACTCTTATGTTATAATTCGTTAATATTCATAATAAAGTGCTGTTATCTTAAAAGAACCTTTTTTTGGTTAAGTCTCTTGTGCAGTATTACAAAAAAAAAATTCACTTTACTTCCATATATACACCAAAAAAAGAAACCAAAAAAAGAAATCCGATTGTTATGGAATTAACCACCGCTGACAACGATGTGGCATGATACATCTCGCGACAGTACGAACACTACTTGCATTAGTCAGGTAACTAATGTATGTCAAAGCTCAACATTTAATAAATGATATCACTTCATGGGCGCAATTACTAACAGAAGACCCAAGAGTTATACTTTTCCGCTTGCACATTTGACTACAAGACACATGACATGCAGCACAAAAAAAAAACTATTTTGTTGCCCCATCGAACTTTACACTACTATTTCAAAAGCTATTTGATATACATGAGAAGGGAAACATACGTGAGTTGTCACACATTCCATAAGACAAGTGGTAAACAAATAGAAACATGGTAATATAATGATGATGATAATAATAAAGTCTATATAAACAAAAATGGCACTTCATGACCCCCTCCACCACCAACGTTGCCTTCCTTCTTCATCATAGGCCAAGCACTGCACTGCGACTGCTGTTATAGCATCGCTAGCTCTCAAGACAGAGGGCAGCAGACTCGTTGTCCGTTTCCCTGAAAAACGACGACCAAGAAGCGCAGCTCGGACCAAAACCTTCTCCTGTAAATGATACTGATAGAGACTAACGTGGTCGTTTACAGGGACTTCTAAAATAACGTTCCGTCCCTGACACTCAACCAGCCAGTGTGTCCACCAGTCGTAAATCAAACCTGCAATTTGGCTCCTTGAAACCTTTCGCATACTCCCTCTCTCGCTCTACTGCCCTCCGTTGAAGGAGCGGTGCATGTGCACGTTCTGCCATTTACCGTCCTTGCGTTGCCACACCCTGGTCTCCTCGCACCGTTCGGTGACGGCCACACCGCTTCTGTGGGAGGAGGCAAAAACATCCATAAATAAATTAATAAATAAATATATTCTTAAGGTAAAAAGCAACAGATGAAAAAACCAGACGAGGGAATTTAGGAACGATGATGTCAGTATCAAATAGGAATATACTCTCTACATCAGATGAATGAAAAAGATGAATGCACGAAATCTTCCAAATTTGAAACTTCTCACGAAAAACAAAAAGTTTGAATGTGCATTTGGGCCGATGTAATTCCAGCCAGAACCTGTGCTAGAGGTACTTAGAATGGTAGATTTGGAAGGGGAGGGGGGGAAGTGATCTTGAAGTGGGTCAGTCATTAAGGCTTGGGAGGGGGTAGTGATCTTGAAGTGGGTCAGTCATTAAGGCTTGGGAGGGGGGTAGTGATCTTGAAGTGGGTCATTAAGGCTTGGGAGGGGGTAGTGATCTTGAAGTGGGTCATTAAGGGATGGGAGGGGGGTAGTGATCTTGAAGTGGGTCATTAAGGCCTGGGAGGAGGTGGTGATCTTGAAGTGGGTCATTAAGGCCTGGGAGGGGGTAGTGATCTTGAAGTGGGTCATTATGGGATGGGAGGGGGGTAGTGATCTTGAAGTGGGTCATTAAGGCCTGGGAGGAGGTGGTGATCTTGAAGTGGGTCATTAAGGCCTGGGAGGGGTAGTGATCTTGAAGTGGGTCATTAAGGCCTGGGAGGGGGGTAGTGATCTTGAAGTGGGTCATTAAGGCCTGAGAGGGGGTAGTGATCTTGAAGTGGGTCATTAAGGCCTGGGAGGAGGTGGTGATCTTGAAGTGGGTTATTAAGGCCTGAGAGGGGGTAGTGATCTTGAAGTGGGTCATTAATGCCTGGGAGGGGGGGTAGTGATCTTGAAGTGGGTCATTAAGGCCTGGGAGGAGGTGGTGATCTTGAAGTGGGTCATTAAGGCCTGGGAGGGGTAGTGATCTTGAAGTGGGTCATGAAGGCCTGGGAGGGGGGGTAGTGATCTTGAAGTGGGTCATTAAGGCTTGGGAGGAGGTGGTGATCTTGAAGTGGGTCATTAAGGCCTGGGAGGAGGTGGTGATCTTGAAGTGGGTCATTAAGGCCTGGGAGGGGTAGTGATCTTGAAGTGGGTCATGAAGGCCTGGGAGGGGGGGTAGTGATCTTGAAGTGGGTCATTAAGGCTTGGGAGGAGGTGGTGATCTTGAAGTGGGTCATTAAGGGATGGGAGGGGGGTAGTGATCTTGAAGTGGGTCATTAAGGCCTGAGAGGGGGTAGTGATCTTGAAGTGGGCCATTAAGGCCTGGGAGGGGGGTAGTGATCTTGAAGTGGGTCATTAAGGCCTGGGAGGAGGTGGTGATCTTGAAGTGGGTCATTAAGGCCTGGGAGGAGGTGGTGATCTTGAAGTGGGTCATTAAGGCCTGGGAGGGGGAAGCGAGGTTACCAAGTGTTCTAAGCTAGGTAGATCAGAGTAGATATGTATAGGAGACAGATAAGAGAGTAATGAAGTACATAATTTCATGCGCCATATTTCAACAAGCACATAACTTACTTGTCAATGTACTGACTGAGCCTCACATAGGCAATAGATGCTGCATCTTCTCCCAACAGGTGGACAAAGGGATTTAGGATGGTGGTGTTGGCAGTCCTACAATTTTTCTTCAAAACTGTTGAGAAAAAAAAATGGGAATACTCCATTTCAGTCATACAAAGATAAAATTATTTTGCAAAATCCTGTCACCTGAAAAGCAGATCAGATTCCATAAACTATGAATTAACTGTTACTTAAAAACAGCAAATTGAAAAAGAAAATGAACGTACTAAAATGAGTTTTCACAAAGAGAAACACAGCTTAACCACAAATGGACGGTACATCTTTTACTGTAACAACAAATTTAACTTGCCAAAGAGTAGGGAGATTTTTACTTGACGCCAGAATTATTCCGACAAATTGGCCATAATATATAACAAATCAGACAAGACTGTTTGGAGAAGTAACTTAATGGGTCTTTAGCACTATGGTATCAAGTAAAATACTATCACATGTTAACATGAAATTGGGTACCTTAAGTCCCCTCCAAACTCAACCACCCCCCTCCCATATGGGAGAGGTTAACCTGATTCTACTGAAAAAGCTTGTAAACTTTGTAATAAACAATATTGCATGGAGCAACTTATCTTGAAAAGAAAGCAGCCCACACAGGAACTAATATATAGACAAGTACATGGACTCTCATAGAAACAGCTACATTAGACAAGCATCTGGCCCGCACAGGAACTACATATTTAGACAAGTACATGGACTCTCATAGAAACAGCTACATAACACAAGCAGCTGGCCCGCACAGGAACTACATATATAGACAAGTACATGGACTCTCATAGAAACAGCTACATTAGACAAGCATCTGGCCCACACAGGAACTAATATATAGACAAGTAATGGACTTTCATAGAAAGAGCTAAATTAGAAAAGCATCTGGCCCGCACAAGAACTACTGTCTTGGACATGTAAGTGGCCCGCACAAGAACTGCATAGGTACTGCTTACTTGGACAAGTGGCATGTGTAGGGACTACTTACTTGTATCGAAGTAGAATTTGTGGAAATCTAGACCTTCAACAAGCATGCCACAGCTCTCCTTCTCAAAACAGGTCAAATGAGGATCACATAGTTTTCTGTTGAAATAGAGCAAAATCCATTGAATACCACAGTAACAATACACAAGATAGTAGAAGATAATACAAACTGTTGATCCTTTTGGGCCCTTGATATTTTTGGTTCCTTCACATTTCCAAACTAGACTGTTTCTCAGTCGTATGCCTGACATCAGTTTCATGATCATCAAAAACAAAATCTTAAATTAGTGTGTAATCAGGAACCAATATAATTATGTATTTTAATTAAGGAATCAGTTTAACTGAATTTAAATATCCATCATTGGCCTTTACAAAACAAATAACCAGAAATGTACAAAATATAGTACAGAATAAGTCAAGGTTTTTAGCCTTTAGGAGAAGTCTTGGTAAACTTACAACACAATGAATTTCACATGATTGTAAATACTGCAGAAAATATCACACATTGAGTACTTTTTTCTCAACTCAATTTGGAAACCAGCACCCAAGACTTGCTCAACAACCACAAACTACCCATTTGAATTTATGATGTCTGCATCATAGGTCATCCACACGTATCCGGTCATATGTATGCGTTCGTATATCCGTACCCTCATACATACACGTTCATACCTATCTACAGCAAACACTATATTTGACTTGTGCCATCTGAACTGAGATGACATTATTTGCAGCTATGAGAACTTTGGAATCCATCTCAGCCGCTCTCATCAGATCGCACGTAAAGGAGGTCAAATGTCTCTACGACCTCTTCCCAGTTTCATCCTTATCTTACACAAATACTACTATGAATACATAAAAACCATGTTGATGTTTTCTCCAATGATCCAACTATTTATATAGACATATACTTTTACTTCCTTATGGGCCAGTCTCCCATCGTTTGACACTGAAACCTGTTCTAACAGGTGCAGTGCTGGTCACCTTGGAGACGATATTTCACATCAAATGACACAACAACCTACTACTGTCTGTCACATTACATCACATTCAATTTCTTTTAATAGTGCCGTCCTTACGCATATGCATCAAAGTCGCCATTCTTGATGGAATCGAGTAGATTTTCGGTCAGCTTGATAATTTCCTGCTTTTTAGCTGTGCAAAAGAAAAGAAAAGAAAACATTGAATATCAATAAATACAAATCTTTTAATATTCCACATGCCACACTTACACCAAACTTAATTTTTGGTTAGGAAGATAAATGTTTAACATGGACTGAAATTAATTAAAGTTTCAATCATACTCCCAAAGTGTTCTAGGATTCACGACAATACCAATAAAACAGGTTTATAAGTACTTGTCAAATATGACAAGAGCTGGTATTCAACTTGATGTAATTAATTACACAAAGGTGCATTAGTACTTATTGATCTCCTGCTGCTTGTGTCAATACTTGATGCAAATTGTCACATTTCAAACCAAAACTTCACATCACATCCTACTGTACCAGAGAGACTAGCTACTTGGCAAGGGTCTGCAGAAGTCTGCAAGGGATTTCTTTCCAGGAAAAAGAAGTAGCCGGTTATTACTGTGAACAATTCAGACAATATCTTCATCCTCGTTTCTTTAAAGTAAAGTAGGCTATGAACACCTGCTATGAAAAGTACAGCAGCCTAAGCTATAGGTTGATAATTGCCTTGACAGCTAATGCCTCTCTCAAGGTTGTTATGTATCTGTTCAGTCATTCTAACAAACTAACAATATACCTTTTGTGTACATCTGACAGAGAGAGAAGCTACGCTGTCGACACAACCGGATAACTTAAAGAAGGAAATGAGTGTATAAACTTACACTTGGTGTCTTCATCATCAACAGTGCTGCCCTCTGTGGATCCTTTTATGCCATTGTCCTTCTTGTTCTTGCCAACTGAGTATAAAACACAATAGCCCTTTGTCATTGGCATGAGTTCATTATGAAGTGTTGTTAACTTGAGATTTGACCAGACAACAATAACCCTTTGTCATTGGATCATTATGAAGTGTTGTTAAACTGAGATCTGACCAGACAACCGATGAGAAAACTTACCATGTTGTGGACATATAATCAGCTCTTATAAAACTCACCCAAACTGATAAATCTAAAATATTCAACAACTTTTTAGGGTTAACAACACCTGAAGCCAAGTTGAGCATATCATGCTTACTAGGATGAACTAATAGGTACCAAGATCCCATGTAACTTAAATGTTTTTAAGTTAGTACACACAAGCTTAATGAGCAATACTGTTCTTTTCAGAGGATGACTTTAAGGAACAAACAATAAAATTTGGTATTTTTGTAGATCATTAAAACACACTGAAGACTTTCATTCCAGGTTGGATTTCTATTACATTTTTAAATTTTTGAAAAAAGAACCTTCAAGCAAGCGAGGCTTATGAAGTAAAGTGACTGGACTATGAAGTCTAATACACAGACCATTCTAAGGTCAGTTCTTCAGAGGCAACACAAAACTCAATGGGAAGAGAAGTTTATGGCCTCAACTGACTTGTTTACAATACATTAACAATTTGTCAATGACACATGGTGTTGAATGTCACCTAAAGGTACTCTCTTGTTTGTATCAAATTAATTTAAAAAAAAATATATTGGTGAGTTTAATACTAAACTTGACTAAACAATGGATTAACATTAACATTATGATATCATGTCTGAAGCCTTAAAGGAGCAGTCCAGAGGTTAAGCATGTATTTTAGGAGTGACTATCTTAAAAAACCTCCATGGCTATTGAAACAATACTAGCTCTCAAATTTTTTATTTTTCTTCGAAATATCACACATCAAGGCTAAAACTCTTGCTTCACCCTTTAAATGGACCAATTGAAATCACTGGGTTATTGATCCGACATGGTTTTCTTCATTATTATTTATAATTACATTATTATTTGTAAATAGTAGAGTACCTGCTTCATAAAGGTTGCCTAAGGTTTATATCATATTTCTGACTACCTGTTTCTCATTTATTAAAGTCCGTACAAGTGATTAATTTGACAACTAAATTGTTCTCATTAACAACAAAAGTTAATGAATAAATGATGAATGAATGAAAAAAACAAGCTGCTTTCATTCTGTGAGTAACAATTATTTGTAACTACAGCAAGAATGTACATGAATTCATGAGATAAAAAATAAATGAAAAATTTGGAGAAAAAAAAAGACTTAAAAGTCAGTGGGCATATCAAGTTATCAACTATCAAGGATAATACTAATGTGACCCTAAAACTAACACCACCATCTCCTTTTATTTCCCTATTTTTTTTTAAAAGTGTGCTGAATATCACTCTGTGAAAGAAATATTAATTTTTAGTATAGGATAGTCCTTTGAGGACACAGGAAAAGGAATAAAAACATTAAGGAAAATCTGGGATAAAAACAAATGGGATAATAAAGAAGAAGGAGAAACACAATCTTCCAAAAGGGAAACACATCAAACTAAGAGAAGGAAATGGAGAACAATAAGTTTGAAAAATACAATCATTCTGATCTTGTGACTTGTGACAAGCATTGATATCAAAGACATGCAAACTTCTATTTAGTGCTGATGAAATATTGGACTGCAGCTTTAATGCTGTGGTGGAGTCTCCATGGCAACCTCTACAAACATACAAGACAATAGCAAGTGGATCTAGGTTAGAGATCATAAACGTTATCTGTTTTTGAATAGAATGTATTTTTAATCGATACCCTTTCAGGTATTAACTCACAATTCACAAATATAGATTTTTCTAGCTGAACTAGTACTTTTCTGCATACATTACATCCTCTTAACAAAACTACTGAAAGTTCTCATCAACCCTGACAGTGGATGGAATCATTTCAAGATGCCCACTCGCTAGAAGGATCCTCTTGCTAATTCCAAATGTATTAAATACATTAGTTAATAGCATTGTATATACTTAATCAGATTGAAAAAGGAATTTGGATTATTCTCAATGACATAATTTTCTCTACCGATGTATTTACTTATCATTTTTCTAGTGCACACGCCAAACAAGCTCTACCAGCTTGGGGGGGGGGGGAGGTTCATTAATTCAGCAGCTGAAATTCTACCTGAAGTGAGTTCTACCCCTGTCCGGAAACACTGATATATTTTACATTTGTTATGGTTTATTTTCTCATAACTACTGTGAAACTCTCTTGTTGTACAATCCTTTGGCTAACTTCAGAGTGCTTGAGACATCTACGTCATCAGTTTTGGCTCTAAAGTTGAACATTCTCAAAATTGATTAAAAAATTTGCAAAGATTGTTATCGTATCAAAAATAAAAAATATGAACACCTTTTTATTTCTTAAGGGATCTAAGTTAATGAGAGCGGGCAAAAGAATTATGGAGGAGTTACACTTCATAACACTCAAGCTGTTGTTCCTATAAAGGCCTTGAAAAAGTTTTAAGCTCACAGAAGCATAGCACATGGATATATAGATGTCACACATCAAGTAACACATACCTAAACTGTTGACAGAAATATAGCTGTCCTTTCAAACACATTATTACTAGTTTACTTTTCCTGGCCACAATACCAACTGTTTTTGTTTTTCTAAATCAAGGATTCATTACAACCTAAATCCAGCACTGCTCTTTCTCCTTGTTATTATTATGGTTGCTGCTGAAATTATTAAGCTAAGGTTCAACCTTGAAAGCTGTGATACAGACATGTTATAAACAGCAGTAAAATGTTGGCCATCATGTGGTAGTATTTCAACCTTCATTTCCACAAAGATTCCACTTCCTTCACAAGAAAATGTTACATATCCTTCAAGGAATAAAGCATTAGAGACATCCTATTTGAATACAGAAGAAAAGTCATAATTCTTCAGGTTCTTGACTCACAACCTAGACAAATTGATTGATTCCTACAGTTCCTTAAACCTGACACTAATGATAGGACTTGACATCATAAACTGAACAGCATTATTTACAGCAGAGACACAAGCTCTAAAGAGTTCACATTAAGTCATTACTGAATACTTGATAGTGTGCTCATGTGCTTACCATTTGCTCCAGCATACAGAGGCACCATGGTTACGATATTATTAAGGGAAATGAGTGCTGCTGAACAAACTGCGTTCTCCATGATGTTACTCACAATGGATTTATCCAAGTTCTTCCAGTCACAATGTCAGATTTCCATCGAATGAAATATCAATATCAACGAATATATTATACATTCTGATTGATATTTAAGCATTCTCTGATCAATCAATCCATTACACCTTCAAAGAAGAAATCTGACGACCCCTATGAAATGCTTACACGAACAGACACGATGTCCAACGTCGGAGTGTGAAAACAAATTGCGCAAGACAAGGAATTTTAGAGATGCATGCAAATACTGTTTAAGCCCTTATGCCACTGAAGTAGTGATCCATATGGATTCCACATATATGAGGTAGCGTTAGAGATCCCATCAGGCAATACTACACTGTAGTAGTATCTGGCCGATGTTCACTTACATTACAAGCACAAGTAGCTGTACATAAAGGTATAAACCTTGGTTATAACCGGTTCCTCCGATGAAACAGAAATTTGAATTAGAACAACCACTGGCATCACATCTAAAACAACATGAAGAACTTCTAATCAGCTTTGTATATTAATTACAGCAACATCGTGCTCAAGTTTCCAGCAGCCTTGAAATGGAAATCCGTTTAGTGAACAGCTTCCTATTGACCTGCAGAAGCTTGTGGATTCACAACCACTGTTGCCAAGGGTAGCAATTACAGTTTTACTGTACAGTAAAGCTATTCCACAGATATTGCTGAGTTGATGATCAACCTTAAATGATCATCAGCCAAACAAGCCTATCGACACTTAAAATGAACAATATTCCCTAAGAAGCTCCACTTCCAGCCAAAATGATCATCAGCCAAAAACAAAAAGATCAGTTTAGGACCCTTTCCAGATGAAATCACTGTTTCTATCTATGGAGTTCTGACCGTGATGAATAACACACTGGGAACCAAGGTAAAAATCAAGAGCTAGATCATGGTCTCTGAACACTGACTTGTATTGTTGTTCAATGCAAAGAAGGGGAGTTTTAAAATGAAAGAGTTTCCTGGTAAAGCAGACTCTAAAGGAGTGTCTGGTTTCTCCACGTTAAGAGCCTACCTGCAGCATAGGGGTTACATTACAATAGTCCTTGAAGCTGCATTGTAAACTGAAAATGTCTTAACCTACCAGCATCCAACAATAACCAATAATGGAGAGAGCTAAGGTATACCATGACAGTCTGCTACATCAGAATACCAGTGCTAGGAAATATCACTTTAGTTATTAAAGTCAAAAGCAAACAAAATTGTACAAAACAACAGTAATAACAAGTTTGTATTGCCTCCTAAGTATGTAATGCTAAAATCGTCATAGAGCTGCTTCCAAGAGCACTTTTCTTAAATGGTCGTAAAACTGTGCATTTCTGGTTGATTAAGAATATTTGGGGGCAATATGCCTGACCTATAACATACAAGAAATATTGTTTATGTAATTATGCATTGTGCCAGCTAAGTGCACCTTTTGGGAGCACTTCACAGAAACTTTACAAAAGTTATGCAAGTGACTGTCTTGTGGGTTCAGAGACACAGGGTTTATGTTTATTTTAGTTATGAATGCTACTTTAAGCTAGTATTTTATTTAAATGATATAGTGTTTTAATCATTCCTGATTTATGAATTTCATCAATGTCAATATTAAGCCATGTATAGGAATACATAGTAAGCATACTCAAACCTAGAGAACATTGTCAACAATTCCATGTACTGGTAATATTATTATTATTATTCCTACCATGAGGTAATAATTTGCAATGCTTTGCAATGAAACCGACATAGGCTTTGCCTATACTACCGTGATAATAACATTTAGCCTAAAACCTCCATAGCAATTTACTAATAACGACTGTCACCAAGAAAAATTAGGTTTGGTTCATCAGCTTAAAAAATTCTAATGCAGAGATCTTTGGATGCTTAGCATCAGAGGATCATGGGTAAGTTCTAATTATACCTGAGAGGAGAAAAACTGTTTTTCATGTATACTCTTTTGTAAAATAGTTACCAAGGGTAGAAAAGTTTTTACATCAAAATATTAAACATACATTCCACCTTACTTTCACATTTTCAAAAATCTTCTAGTTTCTCAGATAATATTTCATTGTCACGATTAGAATGTAAAAGCCAGACTAAGATTAAATTAGCTTAAAACTAAATATGTAATTACACACAGTCAGATCTGGAGAAACATGACCACTTTGTTCATAAAGACGTCTCCACAGCATTTATCCACAAAGCAACGTTCCATTCACTCAGACACATTGCTGTGAAACCTCAAGCCCATCCTAGTCACATATTACGCAAAAGGACTGCAAGACAGAGATTACACATGAATGTCTAATGAGTAATCACATCCTTCATGTCTCTATTCAGACTGGGTTAAAGCTTATAATTTAGTCTGACCACTTGTGTCCTGGACACCTTAGTTGTCGCCCTCCTAGGCCTATTCCCTTGCATATACCTGTTTTTCCCTGGTCCATATTTCCAGTCAGGGTCTATCCTAGATAGATGGCATCTCTTCAACAGACGTGACCCTCTCGATCATATCCACCTTATTTGACACCTTGTGGGATTCCTTTTCACAATATAGCACAAATCAATCGCTATAAATGATCTTACCCAACATCCTCTCATTACGAACCATCCATTCATCGGACTCACAGATCGTGGAAGGATCTCAAAATGTGAGGTCACATTAAATGTTTGTTTTCTCCATAAGTAAAATGTTTCATTATGAATTGTTTCAAATCTCTACACTCCACGATTACGTTATTGATAGCATCCTCTACCCTACTTCTACGTCACACTACTTCATCTTGCATACTATATATCTCCCAAGGATTGCAATTACATTAAGGACTACCTTCAGTTCAGCTATCCCCTAAAACCCCCAATTAAAATCCTCCTCCCCCCATCCCTCCCCCTGTCCCCTCCCAAATTTGAACTTTTGTTTTTGCCTCAATTCTGCCTCACAGAGAGTTAAACCAATCAGAGTGCATGTGGAACATGAAGCTTGCCAAGCAATCAATTTCCCTTTCTACATCCATCAACCAACAACACACAGAAAAGCATAGGGGGGTGTCTGACAAGGTTGGTTCCATTGACAATGGGGGGGGGAACACAGACACATAAATGGACGACGACCAGAAATTTGCTGAAGCTTTGTCACTGATCTACGTGAAAAGGAATGGAAGCCACCTATTCCTGGACCAATGATGGTGTGTGTGTGTTTGGACGGGCGGAATGAATCAAACATGCATTGTGCCTGAAAGAATGACATGTTAAATGTACTCAATTTACTGGTGATGCGATTCTTACATTAAAAGCCACAAACCAACTGTGCAGTAAACCATTGGTACTACAAACAACCAAACTTAAACACACCTGCCTGCCTGCTTAATAATAAGTAGTTTCTAATAAACATGTTATAGAGTATTGGAGTATCACTGCTATGTACTTATTGCATCTTGAAAAATGCCCATACCTCCAATTATCTTATCAGCATTCTCATCAATCCTACCAGCAATTTTTTCTGACTATTAAAGTTAATTAAGTAAACTTAATTGCCTTTGAAATCTACAAAGAATTTTCTCTTTATAGTTAATTGACACCTGAAAGGCATTATGGGATTTGCAAGCTCGAAACCATGCAGGACTGATAAACAGTGGCACAGTGTAGTGGTTTCATAGGCAGAGTTAGGCAGTAGTATGTGAATCAATGTCCATGGTCATACTAATCAACTTTAAGGAAGGTTAGCATGGGACTAGCTGGGTAAGGAGATCTGGGAGGGGGACAACATTGGTACGTACTATGAGCAATTCATATGCAATGGCTTTATATATAAAACTCTTACAATGTCACTGCACATTCAGATGTGGGTTAGTCCAATTATCTGAGCCTTTATGCCTTGTGCGGAATAGACAGAATTGGACCGGTTAGTGGAAGACCCAGGAGATGAACTAACCAACAACTGAAAGCTCAAACTGCTGCAGGACTATGGGATTAATTTTACACAAAATTCAACCAAATGGTACAAATAAAGAAACACGATTATTTTGAAGGACGGTCCTAATTTTCACATTGACACTGAAGTTCTGCCATTTCCAATCCAATGAGTTTTTAGGAATGATTGGCAATGAGCAGGACACAGCTGAGCTTGTTACATGGAAGTGGGAGGAGGGGGGGTGGGGGGCACTTCTATAGAAAGGTCCTTCAAGGAGGCTTATCAATGTCACACCCAAGCCTAAATCTGCCTATGTCCCACACACACTAATACATGAAGATGGAACGCCCTTACCACGGTATGATAGTCGGCCAAGTCCTACAATTGAAAGAGAGTTTTGAAATTGACGATGATCATTCTGTGATGTCAATGATAGATGACATCATCGTTCTCATGGCAACCACCTTTCTAAGTTCAATATTGCATTTCCTTGCAGAGTTATAAACATCTACTGTACTGTGTGGAATGTGACTTTTCAAAACTGCTGGTTTATATAAAGTAAGAGCTCTTTATTCTTGGGTGTTAAAATTACCCAAGATATACTGGAGAAAGCCCAATCTCTATAAGCTGATACGGTGCTAACACCACAATCTACACCACAACCTAATTCTACACTACAAACAGCTTTGTAATATTTCATTTCACACACCATATTTTAATACAGTCACTGCACAAGCTATGCTTTATCTTCACCTCCAAACTTTGATTTTGATATTTCAACTTTAATGAGAACATTGAAAAGTTGCCAGAATTTAAAATGAGACTGGATCCAATCCAAACGTTTGGCTTGTCAAAATTTGTTCATCCTGTGGTTTGAAATTCATTCTTCCTCTCAAGAATCCTGTCAAGCGCTTAATCAGCCAAACTGCTCATCTGAAGTTCATTGTATAATGAAGTTTCAACTAGGCTTCACTGTAGCTGTTATTCTCAATTACCTACAATTCAATCAATCTTGGAATAAACAGGCTTGTCCTGACCCATTCTTTACTATGACATAACATTCAATCAAACATCACATGGAGTTCTCTTCACCTGCTGTTCACTACTACCTATCATTCAATCAAACTTCAAATAGAGTTCAGTTTACCCTTATCTATTAAATCATAGTTTACCTATTAAAACTTCTTCAAACTTCAAACAAATTTCTCCTCTAGAATCTATTCTTTACTATTACCTACACATTTGAACCAAACTTCATATAGAGTTCTCCTTACCTATCACACAGTTATCCAGTAATTCAAACAGTATGTGTAAAACAGGTAAAACTATGTACCTATTCACTCACTGCCAGAATGTAAATAATGCCAGTTAGCTTCCAATACCTCACAAATGATGGATTGCTATTCTGTTTGTCATTCTGTCTGTTTAAGGGAATGGGGAAGGTTGGGAAGGTTACCTTTTATTCATGAAAGTTACTTTTAACTTTTGTTTCTTTTAACTTTTGTTTTGCTTGTAATTACCCTCTTCATTCTGTACGTGGGCTACAGCCTCTTACAATTACCTAACCGCTGTATGCTGCTGCATACAATTAAACAGCTGTAAATAAACTACCTAAATACTTAAGACTGGAACTGACTAGATAATTGTACACAAATTTGAAGAGAAACATGAACTACAATTTCTGGAAGAAAACTGTCTTACAGGCTTAAGGCTCCTTTAAGGATGCAAGGAAATGTATTGTATGAGACAAATGTCCTTGACTGCTGGTAAGGAGAATTGAAGACTCTAGCAGATAGCAATACTGGTCAGGACCATACATGATAGGAACACACCAGACACCAGGATCTCAAGACCACTACCAGAGGGCTGTTTCATTATAGAAGGAATAATAAAGACCATGTGCTATGCTTATCACTTATGTTAATATGCCGGTGAATGCTACAATAGTAACTAACACAACTAACAGATCCACCATGTAGGTGTGGAATCTTCTTGTAACACTATACCTGAATGTTAGAATGGTACAGAACATTCGCACCATGTAGTGGGTGAATAACTCATGAAACCTGTGAGAACACCAACAGAATGTTACCATAGTAACTAAAACACCCACCATGTTGGTGAGGAAACCTGTTGTAACACCATAATTAAATGTTAGAATGGTGAATAACTCAAGAAACCTATTGGTATACTAACAGAAAGGAAGACTAGAGTCTGAGTCGACTAAATGTGAAGGAAGACCAATATCTTAAAGCCAACCGTCCTGACCTATTCCAGAACCAAACATTAACAAACTGGCAGTAATGAAACCACTACTAAGAAGAGGAAGCCAATTCATGTGAACCAAATAATGACAATCCGGTACTATTCAGTGTTTGCACTTGTATACCGGAAAGAATGATTGCCCGAGCCGGGCAGCGCGGCCTCCTGAAAAGAAGGCAGTATACAGTACTACCCAATGGAGAGAGTTTTCAAAGCATGACCAACATGGAGAATAGACAAGGAATCCGAGGAAGAAATCTTGGGGTTTGACAATGTTATACCTGATTGCTATTATATGAGAAATGCTGCAATCTTTGAATCTTAAATTGACACAGAAAAAAAAAAGTTGCTACCAAAAGACATTCCAGACCAATCCTTCTGTCTAACTTACTTCCAATATTGAATAAGCCCAAGTGGTCAATAAGTGTGTACCATTTTCCTGTTTTGTTCTATGGCAGCTAATACCGAAAAGTGGAAGTGAAACTGTAAGAGATGTTATCATCCTCAATAGCATCCGGTGCTCACTGTATGGGAATCTGTATGCAAGTATGTCATTCAATTCTAGTATACAATACCACATACTGTATAAATACATCATATATACAAATATATATGTCATAGATAACATCAACTCTTTGGTTTAATAAAGAACCAAATGTTAATATGACCATCTATTGCTAAGCTTGAGATTTGGCTAAACCAGGGGTTAGCTTTGGAGAAACAAGAGTATGTGTATAGATACACATGGTTCCAGTAAGTAGTGATTAACCAATAGTTCTTTATATTTTTACATTACATTGAGATGTTTTACAGTGGTGTAAAAGACAACAGGGCCTTGCATTAACCAGCAAACGTACAAATTATTCCAATTTATGTCCATCTCTCCCTTGACATCCCCCTTCGCGCCCCCAACCCCCCATCTTTTCTCCCTAGTGACAATGACCAAAATTGCTTCACTTGGCAGTTAACTACTAAATTTGAGTGAAACAGCAATGCCAAACACACACATGGTGGCACAGACATTTGAACAGTAAGACAAAACAGTTCAGTTATTCAAAGTCGTAATGCTTGGATAGGTCTGCACATTCATACAAATAGGATGACTTGCAAGCATTAGTGACCTACTGGAGAGTCCACAGCAAGCAACACAGTTGAAATATAGACACCTCACTTGTGAAGACACATGCACAATTGATCAAAACGTCGGGAAAGCTGTACAACGTGGTAAAACAGATTATTAACAAAGACAAAAGTCACAAAACACGGGTGAAAACTGTTGAAACGCCTTTGAAGTACAATATTCCACAGAAGGGTCCTTCAAAAAAAATCTACTCATTTCAAATCCATACAAAAAGTTCAATAGTTCATGAGGAAAAGGTTTAATAATCTCCTAGGCTCACGAAACACGGTCATAATTGGATGTTTTGCTCGGTAAGTGCACAAAAACATGTGAAGACGTTTTTTTCTCTTTTTGCAGGTGGATTTGCACGTGGTCACAAGTAAGCCTCAAAGGTGTATTTACTGACAAAGAGCAAACCTGAGGACTTAGAACCAGCAGAATCTGTCATCATAGGAAAGAGAAAGAATTTAAAGAAAGGTGGTGTGAAATCATGGTATGTTTATAAAATTCACACTCACTATCTCAATCTGAACACACAAAAATAGGCCGTACAATTTGCATCCCAAGAATTATACAAAGTCAAAAGTACCCAAAAATAATGATCCATGTAGAATTACAAATCTCTCATATGATATGAGAAGTTGCTTCCAGAAAATTCAAAAGAAAGTAAGAAGAAGAAGAATATACCTACATTACATAAAGCACAAACTTAGTAGTGGTAAACATGTGTTATATTGGAACAGCAAAAGTAGTCAAATCCAAATTAATGATAGCATCGATTCATGGTACATTTCTACGACCTGCAGTTGCAGCAATCACAAGTAAACCACATTTCATTTCTTTCTCAGAGTTTACAGAGCTAAGATTTTGCCACACGGGTATGTTTTTTTAAATCTAGTAGTAAAGCTAACTTTGATGGAAATTTCCGTGCCATGTTACAGTAGTTGAGTAAACTAGATTCTTTTGTCATTTTGGATTATATGTATGTAGGTATGTATGTCTTTGAGACCCTCCTGCAAGCAGGAACTCGCAAAGAAGCCATCATTGGCTTATCAAAGCCGCAAGCTGACCGAAGTCAGTCTCTTAGATTCATATTTAACGTCCATGATTTTGAATTGTCAATTGTCAACAACTCTGTAAACTGGACGACATACATTAATCTTGGAGTGACTCGAACTCGGAACCTTATGATTGAAAGGCACCTGCGTTAACCACTGAGCTAGCACTCCTAGATTGTACTTCATAGTTTCCATTAGTTTAGACTTAATATTTCACATCTGTCTTCACTTATCTCCACAAACATGAATGGTAATGTCAGTTCTAGGCAGAGGACAGCTGTTGATATATTCTTTTAAAAGAGATTTGCTTGTTGTTGTACTGGACATATATCTGAATTTATATTAAATATACAAATGACATATACTATATAACACAGGGGGCTAGGCTTACTGATATTAAGGCAAACATACTTCCCTAATTGTACCTTTTAAAATTTTCCAAAGCCAGGTAACATTCAGGGGAATGAATGCTATATGTCAATCACACAATGTTCTTTATTAAACATTACTTTACAAGTAAAGGATATGCATTAGAAGTGTAAAGTTGATCAAATCATGTCAATGGTTGCTTCCAAATTTCACTTTTCTAATACTGTTAAATATCTCATCTTTTCCTGAACCAACAAGGTTTAAACGATCTCACTTTTTCTAAGATCTAGCAAATGTAACGTAACTGTCCCATAAGTGGTAAACCCTGAAACATATTACACATAAGTGACCAAACTTTGTACCACCTTCATGAAAATCACACCCAGCTAGTTAACTTACTAGTATAGCATTGCTTCTAAGTTTGCAAAAGAAGTTTTCAAACATGAGCACAGTTTTATCCTTATTTTGTCTCTTCCACATCTGTTAACACTTGACTGAATGAAATTCCCAAATTTCACCCTTTTCTACTAGTTCCCAAACACATATTTTTAAATTCAGGTAAAAATATCATTTAATCAGTTAAAATGACCATGACGACCATCCCCCTTCCAATGTCCATTCCAAATGGGTCACCCTTTTAATACTACTTCTACCGCTTCTGGTGTGCTCTTACTAACTGGCAAAGAGTGGTTGCCATGACTACCTTACAGCTGACTGCAGCAGTCTGGTAGTATCTTCAAGACTGTATTAAAGAATTGTGTACAAACACACCTGAAAGAAACACTGCATGTTCCATATGTACTCTTAATATGTACGCTTAATTAATGCTTACTTATTGATATCAGACAGAAACAAATCAAATGCAACTAAAACCAAAGCACGATGTTTCATGAGACATCAGTCGCTCTGTTTGCAACTTTGATTCAGTTTGTATCTGGTCAGCACACCATGCAATGATGTTGGCTGTAAGTACTAAAGCTTGGTTAGGAAAACAAACTCAGGCAGTTGTTAGTACCTTCGGTGAAGAAGTCAGATCCATGGCGGTTAAGTCTGATAAGTAGTGTTCAAGGAAAGTTGGAAACAAATGATTTTCAAAAAGCAAAGAGAGAAAAAAAAAAGAAGAGAGTTGTTCATGCTAATGCAAGAAAAGATAACTGAGCCAGCAGACCTTGCGTAGGTAATGTAGAATTCTGGTTTTGTGTAGATTTATGACTGGACTCTGTAAAAGGAAAGGATTCGCAGAACAAAGTTAAACCCCACTGATCTTGAAGACTCCCATCTGTACAAGTCAACGAATGACTAAGCTTTCCAGTTTTTCTGTACATTTATATATGTATAGATAAAGACGCTTCATATATATTCCCTGTACGGAAGTATTCTGCGAAAGCACCTTTTCATCAGTTGTCACTCTTTCAGTGAATCCAATGTAACTTGTAACAATAATAACTAGTTTCAAGAGCTTAAATGGTAAGTTGCCATTCAGGATAACACACTACAGACTCAACTATTTCACTACCTGAATGAAAGTACAAATTGAATAAAATCAAAGATTAAAAAAAATATTTTGATGCCCCTCCATCACTAGACAAAATACCAGACAATGGATGGGAGGGGGGGGCTTAAAGCCCACATGAGTACTACAATAGAAGTGTTAACTTCCCATGACAAACCAATCCTATATGTTATGAGTTTTTCACCTCAGATGGACAACTTGCAATGGTTAAATATGCAAATTTGCAATGGTTTTGACATCTCAATGGATTGCGAGGAGCCACAGGTATTGAACAATGTTCGAAACAGCAGCACATTGTTTGTATTCAAAGAGCAGAACAAGTAGAAATATCCCCAGAAAGGTCATAAAAACTGCACAAGAACTGTTCCTTACGGTATTAAAATGATTCCATCATACCTGCTACTGTCTTGTTCTAGATTTCAACAATCACTATGAGCAGAAAGGTATCTATATTTGAACACCACAAAACATACAACTCTCTGACAGTTTGTGTATTTTGTCTGCAAGGTTGCTTCTCTCTATATTTACATTTTTGAAATTTGAAGTTCCACCTTCTTACAAAGCATTCATAAAAGGTAACACAAACTATGGAAATAAAAGGGGAGTATATATAATGGAGAGTTGGGCAAGGGGAAGGATAGGGTAGGCTGCAGTCCATTCCGGTATACTATCGTACAAAATTATTATGTAAGTGTGTACTACTAAGCCAGAGGAAACCATCGAATCTGGAGAGAATACAAGTATGTTTAATACAGGAGAGAACAACGATAAACTAATTGGATGATCTATGGTGTGAAATTAAGACACTAACATACACAGGTAAACTGAAGCTGATTTGTATAAGTACAATGATATATAGTGGAATATTGTCAAGACATCAATCCTTTGGAAGAGGTAAATAGAAATTCTGATGAGGTGAAGTTTAAATTCGAGACTCGTCCTTGATGATTGCACTCTGACAAGAACTTCTCTCTTCAAGATTTGCCATTTTAAAACCTTCCAACAGCTACATCAAAGTATCACAGACAGCTTACAACCTAATTTTTTTTTCTGCCCGATTTGGAGACTTGGATAAGCTTTGACATTTTGACCGCAGCTGTTTTAGAGTCATTGGGAGTCGTTATGTCTCCTCGGTGATACTAATCTGTTACAGTATTAAATGAAGCACTTCCTAAGGAAACAGAGCTAACCATTAGTTACACTTGCAAAGGTCCACACATCCGACCCATATTGTCTTATGTACCTTGTTATTACAAGCAAAGTAGCAGCCTATGGTGAGCCACACAGTGTCTACATGTTAACTATTGTGCCTAATACAGTGGTTATTTGAAGTGCTCCATGGGCTATGTAAGCTGGCAAAAGAAGTCACATTAAAGTCTGACTTTGAATATTTAATCATAGAGCACTCTTTCTCATAGCAATAGATACATCAAAATAAACTTCCCCATTTGAAATTTGAACTTATAGCCTAATCCAACACCTATTTAAAGTTACACCAAGCATTAAAACACCACATATTTAAACTTTAATTCTATCCCAATCTAACACCTAGCAAAAGATTCACCCAATAAACTCCACTTTTGAAATTGTAATAATGGCCTAAGGTAACCCCTTAACCAGGGCATGCAGCAAAACACAAACTTACTACTGATTACAACACAAGAAAACAGTGGGTTTTTTTTTTAAAGCTGTACAATATTCCCACAAGAATATTTTATTAGCAGCAATATATCCTACAGGTAACATTCCCTCAAATCAAAACTCTCTGAAAACATAGCTACATTACATATGTACACATTGTTATCTATTTTAACATTGATAGCCGGCCAGTGAGAAGCACCTCACACCAATGATACACTAGTTCTTGATGACATAAAGGTTTAATATGACCACTTGTTTCTGGCTCATTTATTACTTTATTTTGCTCACCAAAATGCTTCCCTCAAAAACCAAAGATGATCTCATGGCATTATCTCTAATTCAATATGACCCAAAGGTCAAAGGTTAACACATAACACATTAAGTTACAAAGGTCATGCAGCTATGGTGTAGACCAGAGAATGAAAAGGTTCCAGTCAGTGGGAGTAAACATGCAGCTGATTTCAACTTACTTGAGAAATTCCTGGTGGCAAGCATTGTTGTGAGAATGGCTCCCTGAAAAAGGCAACAAACTTGTAAATTATAAGTAAAACAACAAACAAACAGCAAAGAGTGCTTTTGGGGAAGATCACTTAAGGAGCTCTTAAGTGATATAGATTTCTCTGCGGGTGGGCAGGTGTAAAGAACCAGCAGACTTTGAAAGGTTCCTCAAACAGGGAATATATTAACTCTAAATGTATCTCTGTTTACAGGGAGCTTACAGACCAACCAGGGAAAAAATTAATATCTTAGAGATTCAGTTCCCAGCATATTGTAGAGAAGATCTCTAGACTACATAATAATCGGGGCAGTCCCTACAATAATATAAAAGAAGCTCCTTTTACTAGGTTTTGTCAAGGATGCCCACACAATACTTCCAACAAGAATGTTCACATATTTAGCAACATTTAAGACATTTATCCAACTTGGATCTGAAATTAGTTCGGTTAACTCGGTTCGATTCATTGTCAATGGGAACCTACCATACAACTCTCCTAGATATGTAAGAACACAATAGTCTCTGATAACAGCTCTCCTACAGCCTCCCCTTTCCCTGTCGTGTTTTGGGGTTTTGTATCGAATGAAACTGGAGCATGATCCCTGGTGACACAGTATGCAAGCTAGGTACTGTGGCTTTCTGACTGGCGCCCCCAACAAAGAAATGGCTATATAGGGATCACCACCCACCGAGGGCGGGATACCTCATGTTGGTAGAGTGCTGAGCTTGTAAACCAGAGGTTTACTTTCTAATTCTATTCTAGCCATAACTTTTCTTTACATCATCTAGACTCTCACAGTCAGTTTTCTATTATTCATCACTCACATGAATTAGAAGAAACCAGTGTCGTTACGACCATGGTAGAATATGGAATGAAAAGATTCAGATATGAATTATTCATAATGCAATCCAGATTTCCAAGAAGGATTACATGAACTAACCTCTAGCAAATTGCCAGCCTCCAGTGATGTGACAAGCATTTTAATTCCATTGAAATTTGATAATTCACTTAATCTTAGGGCACGGCATGACAATAAAAGACCTTAAAGCTTTATTCCTTCCCAATTTTGTATTTGTATGCTATATAACACTTCAACAACCTATGAAATATATGACATTCTCTCCATTTTCACAATGTAAGGCTTTATCACACAGAAAAGTCTGAGTTTGAATTTTGTAAATTCCTCATGCTCACTATTAGGGCTACTGTAAAACGAAATACCTTCCTACCGATAATCCCCCCTCAACCATTTCGTGTTAAGTTTTAAAAGAAAGAATGACGTCTGGATCCTAAAACTTAACTCTGTGACATCTTAGAATACTTATCTGATGGTCAATCAAGGTCTTCTCAATTTCTATAACCAATATGGCAATAATAAATAAACAGTGAGCCAATACCGGCCAATCGTCACTTACTTTCAGTTTACGGCGAGCATTGAACTTCTTAAGACAATCAACAGTTTCTTGCCGATGCATAGCAGAGGCCACTCTTTCTCTTTGCTGTGAAAGGAAAAAAAAGAGAGAAAAACCCATCCAGGATAAATATTTCAGTGGCCTTACATTGACTATAGACACTTTACCTTTTAAGTTGACCAAAGATATGTCATGTGAGAAATGAGTATTTTTTTATTCATTTGTTTTTAGTCACGGTATATTAAGTCGACTGGCGTTTAAAATAAGCTCATGTTTATGCCATGAAATACCATGGTCTATCAGGCTAGTGCTGTGTTATGAGATATGGACAGTATAAACCAATTTTATAGCAACCATCAATCCTATTTGCTCTACATTTGTATCTAAGTTTTATATTTGACACAAATTATTTCTCTGGAGGTTAAACATTTCTGTCAGAAAAAGTGTATATCCATTCTCCGGTAAATCAATTTCAGAATCAATCGAACATTTTCTCTGGTTAACATCATTATTTTCATAAGATTCACAGCATACTATTTCTATATTCCCAACATAATATTTCTCTATTCACAACATACTAATTCTCTATTCACAGCATACTAGTTCTCTATTCACAGCATACTATTTCTCTATTCACAGCATACTAATTCTCTATTCACAGCATACTAATTCTCTATTCACGGCATACTATTTCTCTATTCACAGCATACTAATTCTCTATTCAAAACATACTATTTCTCTATTCACGGCATACTAGTTCTATTTTTCACAGAATACTAATTCTCTATTCACGGCATACTATTTCTCTATTCACAGAGTACTATTTCTCTATTCACAGCATACTATTTCTCTATTCACAGCATACTATTTCTCTATTCATGGCATACTATTTCTCTAATCACAACATACTATTTCTATATTCACTGCATACTATTTCTCTATTCACAGCATACTATTTCTCTATTCACAGCATACTATTTATCTATTCACTGCATACCATTTCTCTATTCACAGCATACTATTTCTCTACTCATAGCATACTATTTATCTATTCACTGCATACCATTTCTCTATTCACAGAATACTATTTCTCTATTCACAGCATACTATTTCTCTATTCACAACATACTATTTCTATATTCACTGCATACTATTTCTCTATTCACAGCATACTATTTCTCTACTCATAGCATACTATTTCTATATTCACAGCATACTATTTCTCTATTCACAGCATACTATTTCTCTATTCACAGCATACTATTTCTCTATTCACAGCATACTATTTCTCTATTCACAGAATACTATTTCTCTACTCATAGCATACTATTTCTATATTCACAGCATACTATTTCTCTATTCACAGCATACTATTTCTCTATTCACAGCATACTATTTCTCTATTCACAGCATACTATTTCTCTATTCATGGCATACTATTTCTCTACTCATAGCATACTATTTATCTATTCACTGCATACTATTTCTCTATTCACAGCATACTATTTCTCTATTCACAGAATACTATTTCTCTATTCACAGAATACTATTTCTCTATTCACTGCATACTTTTGCTTATATTCACAGGATACTATTTATCTATTCACACCATACCAAATTCTCTATTCACAGCAAACTGTTTCTCTATTCACCGAATGCTATTTCTATATTCACAGCATACTATTTCTCTATTCACGGCATACCATTTCTCCATTCACACCATACTATTTCTGTTAATAATTTACAATATCATATCTCTTGAAAGCATTCCCAATTTAATTGAAATTATTTCCCAATTCAAGGCTTAAGATATATTTTTGACATGTTGCAATTCCATTTCCTCACAATGATATCAATTTCTTGATCGCATTAATAGTGAATATTGTTAATCTCTCCAAGATAATGGAAAAGAATCCCTCAGGCCGTCAAAATATTTGGGGAAAACTCGGAAAGAATATAATTTAGGCCAAAGGAAGATTGATGTCACTTCGCTTCCTAAAATAGCTTCAAAATGTCAAACAACAAAATTGTAACTTTTTTTGTCATTCTTCAACTGCAATTTTATTTTTTTATTTATCTTTTTACTTCTTTCTAACCTTTCAAAGTTGTTGGGTATGGAACTATCTTACTGTATAATATTTGGTTCATAGGAACAAAAATGCAAACCAATCCCTTCACAAATCCCAAGATTTGTAAAAAAATTGACGAGATCTAAGATTTTATGACTATAACCCCAGCTATTCTTAAATGACATGGTTTTCCTTTTCCTTTCTTGCACTAGAATAAATATCTCACACAGAAAACACTATATTATTAAATTTTGTATTATCAAATTATGAAAGGAAGCAGGGGAATATTTCTCCTCCTCCTCCCATATCTCCCCCCCACTCCCCACTCCCCTCTCCCCTTTCTCTCTTCCCATCCTTCTTTCAACTCCTCCACCCACCACCCCCACACCTTAGGCTAGCAGTTCTTTACAACAAATTATACCAATACAATTAGTGTTTGTTTCATATGACCATTTCCTTTAATTAAATAATGCTGAAAACTCAGATAAATGGTGTGTAATTCTCAGAGACATGTTTTGTTTTCTCATGCGGTGTAACTTTTTCACATTCTGTTGAATTCAAAGAGCAATATGATTCTTTACTAGAATCTATGTATTTCACCTCTGCCATATTTACAATAGTTGCCAACTAGTGTTTAATACAAAATTTGACACCCCCCCCACCCCCACCCCTCAAAAAGAAAGAAAAACAAGGTTGACCTCTAATACAGTTTTTGCAACAACCTTTTTGATTTACCAAAATATGACATCTAGTATATGTTGTCATTGATTGCTATGAACGCAGACTACATTACTGAGTTATCAGACTCAGCAGTAACTGCTGATTGGTGTTAAACCAGCATTTTTTGATGTTTTTTATGTTCTGTGAATAAAAGCCCCCAGGAGCTTTTCAGTTGGTAATATTACCATACAACACTCCTCAGCAAGTATATACAAATTGAATACTGTCAATGTGGGTATCATATAAACATTTTCTGTTCCCTGGAATTATTTTTGAGAAGAACCAATTCATCTCTCATATGAACTTGCAAAAGCTGATTTTTGTTTGTTTCTTTCTTGTTTTCATGTTTTCTTCATGGTCATGTTTCATGTTCTTTTCATTTTAAATCGGTAAATTCTTTTGGCAGGTGAAGTGTCTTTATGGACACAGGATGAAACAAGTGGGCCCTTTGGAAGTTTGGCATTCCTCTCTCTATTTTCTTTGAAGGGAGAAAGGAAAGGGTGTGGGTAGGGAAGGTGGCTAGCATGTAATTTCATCCAACAATGAACTAATAGCTACTAAATTGAAAGCTAAAATATCGGCAACATTTAAAGCAATAGTGACATTTAGAGGGGAGAGAATTCCATTGATGGGCAATGTAGAAGGGAGAACCACGCTGAGAGGTTGCCAGATATGAAGCAAGATTGGTTAATAGAGTGCAACTGTTATACAGAGACAAAAATGCTAGGAGAGCAGTTAATTTCAAATTTCAACGCAAAATTTGACAACCTCCGTAAAAATAAAATTAAGCAAATGATTTATTCAAAGGTTTGAATTAATTCTCCCATCTGAATCCAGCAAACTTTTTTTTCCTGGCCTAACCCTGTTCCTTCAAGGACTTCTCTATCTCGTTATTTTACACCTGGATTTGAATATGTTTTAACAATGAATAATGCCCACTGTTTTCTGCTTTCAGATATATTTAAGATTGTTGGATTGTAATTTCATCAACTCTTTCTTTTATCATTATTTAGATGTTTTGGTAGACCAACAAGAACTGTTAATATCTTTGGTTTTGTTTCTTGTTTTGTGATTTAGAGATGTTTTTAGTTGTTAACTTTACCATAGCGTGTTACATAATCAGGAAAGGGACATTTCTGTCAGGATAATGTTCACCGGGTGACAAACCTTGATGTATTACTACTTGGAAATATTGAATTAGTGAAACCATGAAGCTATCATTTTGTAGATGTATCCCATTCCATGATGTCCACAGATGACTGCATCACCCTTACATGTAGGGAGATTACACAAGCAGAAAAGGAAGCACCACCAAAACCAAATGAATATCAGACTAATTTTTAAATGATAAAATTTCAAGCTATAAAGGCATGAGTTGCCATATAAGAAAAAATAGTTTAATTTGAAAAATGCATCAATGATTAGGGTGGGCAAATTTTAATTTCCTGTTGACTATTGTTTTGATAGCACAAAGAGGGCAGACAAACTCGAAGTCCAATTATTCTCTACTAGAAGGTACACATGTCGCCGATAACTCGACAATTAGCGTAAGAGGGATGATCTTATCAACGATAACCAGGATCTGATGGAGCGTATTAACATAATTTATCGTATAGTATCACAAATACACAAAGACGTGTGCAGATCCAGGCACCGTCCAATTACATTTACTCTCTCCCTGGCTGGCGCACAACGGCGCTACAACTATACTCGCAGAAGAAGCCTGGTTTCATGGAATAAAATATTAAACGCCTTAATGTCAAAAATTCATCTACTTTTGAGGCCAATTCAGTGCTAATGCCAATTGCCTCGGGCAGTTATGATTCAAATTGTCAGCACGGGCTGCTGGCTGTATTCACGTAATTGACGCCTGGGGCTTCCCTGGACTTGTTTAAATATACGTGGATGAGATTATTCGACTTCATTTTCTTTGGCAGAAACGTTTCATCTGTATATTGTAGAGAGTTCTTTGATTCGTTAGCAGGTATATTATTACTCCGTTTGCTTTGTTCCGGTGATTAAGTGTCCACAGAGGACAAAAGAAAAGTGGTCCATGGGAAGCTAGGAAATAACTGTAGCTATTGCTTTGTTAAAGGTTTTTATAGCAAATTTGAACCTGGAAAATTATTGTTGAAATAGGATGTTAACATCTTTGGTCAACTTTGATCATCTTAAAATCTGTTTGTGGATAGAGGCTATGATATTGCCAAGTGACTTTGCCAGTGGAAATGATGTTATAATCAAATCATGATATTTACCTGGTATGGACAATGCATTCCAGTTTTTGTATTTTTGGAATTTTGATAAAAAGAATGGCACTCTATCCAACCCCTTATGTCTGTCTTGCCCTACCCCGAACATGTACAGTTAGGAACGAACTTAAAATTCAGAAGAAATCCACTAATTCTACTCATTTCAACCCTTTTTTTTGGGCTTCATTTCTAGTTTGCATCTTTCTTACAATCTTGAATGATCCCAAGGTGTGAAACATGGATATTTCATGATCTGACACATTTTGAAACTGATTGCAACAAAAAAGACCTTTTCCCAGTAATTTTTAATGCCTCCCAGATCATTTCTTGAAGGGAGTTTGGTAGTGCAGTTAAGTGCATTAATATAAAGTTTAGTAAAAAATTGCCATCAACTGATTAGATGTGGCATCATTATTTATGCAACAAATTTTAGAACAGGCTCCAATACAACAGATTCAGTTGATTCATTAGTCAAGATTTTGAGAGTGAGTGATACGTGTGCATGGTTAAGGGCTGTTGTAAACAGAGTGCATGCATTTCTGTGATTGTCACCTGTGGCACTAAGCAGTCTCTTTCTTCAAGGTAATAATGGACATGATAGTGAGGTGGACGAAGGGAGGGGGTGGAGGGGCGGGGGGAGTGAGTTACGCTTACTCTATTTTATTGTGTTGTATTTAATCAAAAAGTGTTTTTGAGGCTGAGCTTCCCTAAATGAGAAAAGTGTGATAGTGTGGTGGGAGGAATGGTGAGAAAAAGGTTGCTTTATTCTGAGTGTCGATCAATAGTGTATCAAAAGTGATATTATGCTCTTACCATGATACCAAATTCCCCTACCCCCACCCACCCCCCCCCACACCACTATCACCTTTATGACTGGTTATGCAACTTCTTAAGTATCTTGCACAATGCTGTTAAATGGACTTATAGGACTCAGCATGCTGTGAGAATTGATTCAAAAAGCGATCTTTCCTTACATGCAGATGAGTCGAAAGGAAAAAATCTCAAACTGGAAATGAAAAGTGTGTTAAAGCAGAATAGTAACTTTGTGCACAGTAATGCTAGTTTCCAGAGGCTTACAGCACTTATTTTTAGTTTAGTTCATGAAGTTTAAATTGAAACTGAAATTCCACTTTTAAAGGTTAAAATGTTTTGAGACTTAACCGGGTTTGCATTTCTCACAAATTCTCTATTTGACTAAAAATAACCAAATGTTGTCACAAAATAAGTATAGAAAAAAAAACGGAAAAAAAAAAACGATGTTTCAAAATCGATTACATGCGATGCTTTGTTTATACATATAGAAAAGATGGTTACACATAACACAAGACCAAAAGAAATGATATGTACACTTTAAGAACCCACCAGATATATTACGATAACAACCAAAAACAGGGGATATAAGTTTAATCTTCCAACCTATTAAACAGAAATAACTAATCCAGGCAGATATATCGTCTCATAACATCACTTCTTTTAGTAACAAATTCTTCTAGTTTGGAATTCACCGAGTAAATTTGATCACAAACGAGAGATGACTGATAATAATTTAGGCAAATAGTGTTCCTAATTGTTTAAGGGGAAACATTCCATCTAGTTGTAAGGGATATTTTGTCAAATTGATGGCGACTCAGGGCGGATTTTTGAGTAACTAACAATCGGCAGGAAGCATGGTATATTATAGTGTGTTCTGTTTTCACTACAGTTTAATTTGTACACTGCTGTTGAAAAGCTACAAAAGTTCCCATGTATTGTCACTATTCCTTTAGTATGCTATCACACTCATTCTTATATAGTTTATGAAGAAAGGCAACAAGAATAGAACTCTGCTAACTCAATAACCTAAAGGGCCTTTCCATTTATAGCTTGCCAGTAAGCTGAAATATTTCATGTAACCTTCAAGGCAGTATTTAATGAAGACAGATGACTTATTCAACACTAACTTCACCAAATTAAGATGAATGCATATTTGAGAGCTTTTGTGACAGCAGTTGTATTTGCCCATTTACTATCGAATTTGTCGGTATGTATGTTAAATCACATCGTGGTTGGGGATTGATGACTAACAAACTTTGAAAACAAATTTATGATATAGACAGAAACCCTCCCCTTTTTCTTTTTTCTTTTTCATTGGCTGATATTGCGGTAGAAAGATACAGGACATATTTTATTTATGACATAATGCAAGGAAAGTAAACTGTAACTCTACAAAGTGATTGTTTAGAAACCAAAATGGTTGGCAACAAAATATTTTAATGATTCCACTGGCTAAAACAAAATTCTTCTTTATTAATATTATGATTATTATTATTTTTTAAACTCAAAATGTTAGTTTATCCTAGAAATATTGGATGGCAGCTACATCACCCTTTTAGAAGTGTAATTATACTAGACACACTTTATAGTCTGATTAACTGCCAGTATTAAATATCTTAGTGGTTGGTATCATGAAGCCAGATGAAAACAAGCCTAAACCCTTTGACCTTTTGCCGATGTGATGATGAAGAATGTGCACTAAACTGAACAAGGCTGCAAAATGCCCGCAGATGTCAGTAACCTTTACTTGTAACCGACGAAAAAGGGAACCCAAATTCGGGTGAAAGTAACAGCTATTTTCGGAAAGATGTTAGTTTCATTAAAATACAGTCCCCAGTATTACAGTTAAGCGGGTTGAATTTGAATGACTGAAGCTGTGGTTATCTCGATAAAATATGCATAAACAGAAGCTTGAGGCTATTGAACTCATAAACCTCCGTGGAGGGTCGCCGAATCGGTGAATATTAAATTTGTTAAGGCAGAGAGGTTTTTCCTATTCGGGTTCCTGTTCGACAACTGGATTTTAATTTTCGTATCACTGCATCTCTGCATTTTCGGGGAATGCCACACTGACTTTTCTGACTACAAAATAGGTGGGTTTTTGGTTGGAGAAGTTGTAGTTATGATACTGATTATCCCTCAAAGAAAAGGTTAAAGATTAAATAATGAACAAAAGTGCATACTTGCCATACCTGTGTAGAAACAGTGAAACAGTCATTGGCAGCCATATCATGAATTCAAACTTTAATATTTAAGCTAAAAACTAACATTACAGACAACTAACAAATTAACTTGGACATGTTTTTTTTCCCAACTTTGCATAAACATGATAAATTTACCATCATCATCATCATTATTATCTCATGTTTCCTTCCTTTGACAATTCTAAGCACTACAAGTGAACAAAGACAATGCTAGGTTTATGAGTCCGATTCTTCCTACAATCATCACAACAGTCTTTTCCTACTTTCCTTCCTCATCACTTATCTTCAATTTGCAAATGTCCAAGTCGACATTAAAAACACACTTAAAAAGCATAGCACTGCAAAATATTGTGGTATTTTGAGGTGAATTTAAACATAGAGCAAATGGAAGTTACATTCCAAATATAACATGCGTGCAAATTACATTTCACTATAAAGCAAAAATTTACCACACAAGTTTAAAAAAAAAAAAAATTGGAACACTATAGAACTTAGATACACACAGTTAATCATATTTCTTCAGCAACTAGTTCATCAAAGGTTAAAACAGTGATTTTTGACAGAATTTTTTTGTTGTCTTTAATCCTATTTCTGGAAGATATTGATATTTTGGTAGCTTGGCATACCAGTTCTGCAGTTTTACATATAATTTGCTATAAATTCTTCTTTTAATAAACTACAAAGCACAGCATTGCATTGTATTATGGTGCACCTCTACCAATGACTCATCCAATATTTTTTCTCTTCAAGGTGTCGGTGGCACTTGCCGTTACTGTGCGAGTATAATTTAGTCTACCGAACACACCTTACATCCAATCACTAATTTTGCAACAACAAACACAAAAAAGGGATCAAGGCATGGCTGATGTAAAATGACAATTTCACTAGTACCTCTCTCCCAGAAGGCAAAAACAAGGTTGGGTACATTCAAGGTGATGCAATCACTTTTCCCTTTTTTTTTTACCCCCTTAACTCCCTTCTTCTTAATTTAGAAAATTCTTTCACTGTCAAAACTGCAAAATCCACAGCATAACTTGAACTAGTTAGAGAGAAAGTTAAGTTTTGGAAGGAGGTTTACCAAAACCCAATTCCCAAGTGAAGGTTACTCCACCAACTTTCACTGTCTTTTTACAACATACGATTCAACATGGACAGTTCTGGCCTTAAAACATGGAAAGGATAGATTTTTTTTCATCTGAACTGTTTTAAAATTTTATCTTCATCAAGGATAAATGACTAAAGTCAAAGCAAATTCCTTTCCTTTATTGGCTTTAAGTTTGGAAAATTGAAGCCAGCTAGAGCAAAATTTTACAAGCTCTATAAGGATTAAATAAATTCTGAGCAAGACTGGGGGTACTTATGAAAATCCTTTCATTTGAATTGCCACATATAAATCAGTCCATACAAATCTGACAAATGTCCTGTTTAGGATACAGTAAAAGATAGTGATAATACTGGGAGGTCATTTCTGGTGAAGGTGCACCATAGATATTGCAATAAAAAACCAAATAGCAGGCACTGTACTTACAAAGATCCAGGGGTGTTTTAAGGCCTCCGTAGCAGTAATTCTCTTGGCTGGGCTTACTGTCAACATACTGTCAATAAGGTTCTTGGCTTCCGGGGTAACTGTGTCCCATTCTGGCGAAGGGTACTAACGGTAAAGAGGATGACAGTTAAAAGCAGTTTCACAGAATTCTCCCTAGAGAGTTTGTTAAGTGCAACTAATTCAGTCATCTTATCAATATGTAATACTTCTATGTTGATACAGCATAGTATAAATCATCAGGTTAAACTATAGATCCGATATTAAATAACATCATTTAGGACTCTATTAACAGTGCATAATGTGTTGCATAGAGAGTTTTTTAAGTGCAACTTATTCAGCAATCTCATTAATATGTAATATTTCTATGTTGATACAGCATAGTATAAATCATCAGGTTAAACTATAGATCTGATATTAAATAACATCATTGAGGACTCTATTATTATTATGTGATCTAAGGATTGCAGGTTCTGTGTCAGGACTAGAAAATGTATCGTTGGGCATGGCACATAGTCTTACAAGGTTACCTCTCTTCACCTGATGTATAAATGTGGACCTGCAAGGTATTAAACACACCCAATGGGATGTCCCCCAGGAGATGTCCCCCAGGAGATGTCCCCCAGGGATGGGGATGTGGGGCACCGTAGTGTCTTATGAGGTACTATTTGAATCATACACACTAACGTGTGTGGGTGTCACAAGTTACCGATCACCTGGGGTTAACTGCTGTAAAATCATGAATATGAGAAGGCTGTGGCTTTGGTACAAGATTGTTAAACCTTCCCAACAATTTTCAATCAACGGAAATGATCTTTAACGTTCTGTTTATAAAATCTAGTCGCATGACTCCTCTCGTCAAAATGTCAGTCGATATATAAATATCAGAACACTTACATCGTACGCTCCCGACTTAATCTGTTGATACAACCTATGCTGGTCTTCATCCCAGAACGGTGGATAACCGACTAACAAGATGTAAAGGATCACACCTACGAAACAGAAAACAGATTATAAAACTTGCAGCACCAGGTTGACATTTGCAAATAAAATGAACACCTCTCAGTTAATGATGTTTATCAAGGAAATACATATATAGCTAACTCCCTTATACTCCTCTCACTTAGTTCTCAACTTACCTGTCATTTTATACCTGCTTCCTTCTATCACCTTTTGCAAGTTGATTTGCCTATTAATGCTACTTTGAACCGTGTCTAAAATTTCAATGAATAATTTGACATCATTTGTCGGGGTGTCAAACACTGGTGTGATTATGAAAGTAGGCCACTGAGAGAATTCATAAATATCTTAAAAAACCTGGCGGTATAAAAACACTCGATGTCTTTGATCCCTGTTGCCATTAATGGTGTCAGTGGCATGTTATCAAGCCCTTGTCAAAGGGGTACACAAAAATTTAAATCTGAAATTCCTGTTGATTTGAAGCTTTGGCATTATTCAGAACAAGTCAACTTTCACGCATAAAATGGGCTGGTCACCCCCTCAGACTAAATCAGAGATTTAGGTGTGCAACTGATTTTGCTGCTGTGTACAAACTAGAAGTTATCTGTTTAAACTAATGTAGAAAAGTATTATTTCACACTTGTTTAATGTGATGAAATTTCTTTTCCAACCTTGTTTGGGTCAATGTGAGCTACAGTAGGTACAGTAGACCAAAGTAACATGTTTCAAATGGTACAATACATTTCCTTTCAGAATGGCAAACCTTGATTTTGGCAAATATAAAGAAACTGCAAACACCTTGAAACAATGAAGCATTATTAATTGGTTCATAGCACACAAAATACCCCCCCCCTTCCCCATCCCACCCATTTCTACATTCATCATAACATAGGGATAACACATTTTCACATAATTTCTGAAAATAATTAAACAATTCAAACATAATATTAAAATGAGAATTGGTTTGAAAAAGGTACCATCAAGTTGACTAGCTCAGTGGCTCTTCTCACGGGATGCTCACGATACTGCAATAATACAAGCATTACTGTGCAGGGCAGTGTGCTGTATTGTACCTGTACATTACCATGGACTCATAACCATATCTTCCAACGCAGTGCAAATTAGTACAGTGCAATGTAGTATATTGTAACTGTACTTTGACTGGCAGTGACTCTGGACTGATATCCATAATTACCAATGCAGTGTAAAGCAGTACAGTGCAATCAACTCTACTGTATCTGTACTTTGACTGGCAGTGACTCTGGACTGATAACCATAGTTGCCAATGCAGTGTAAAGCAGTACAGTGCAATCAACTCTACTGTACCTGTACTTTGACTGGCAGTGACTCTGGACTGATAACCATATTTGCCAACGCAGTGTAAAGCAGTACAGTGCACATGTATAGCACCCACTACAATGTAAACGCATCTCTCTCCATACAGAAGAAAACAATAGCCCAAAATTAGCCGTTTATTTTCATTTGTGGTCACAATAATAGACTATAACGTGTGACATATTCTTTTGATCACCAGCAACAATACTTTGGTAACCTTTACACACTTTACTGTATGTAATGACTAAGTCAATGTGTTCATAGATAGGTTCAGCATGACATGGAACTTTTCCATCTAAGAAACGACAAAGGATAAACCTACCACAGGCCCAGATATCCACGGGTTTACCATAGTGTTCCCTATGCAAGACCTCGGGAGAGAGATACCCTGGAGTACCAGCAAACCCTAAAATAAAAAGAGATAAATACAAGATTTAACAACATAGCAACATTTTTTGAGACTACAACAAATAATGAGCATGGCTATCACCATCATGGAAGCATGCTTTAATTTGTCCATACAGTTTATGAAGGTTGAAACTGTCAAAAAGGAATATGGCAAAAAACTGTACATTACAAATCATCTTATTCTGAAAACTACTCAGTATATGAAGCTTAAGGAAACTCTTAACTATGAGGAGCAATGAGGCTGCAGTATACAATCTAAAATCATGTCTAGTGTTATTAACCAATTAGACCAATGTTGGTCGCGACCCGTTTTTAGTGTTGCCAGAATATTACGGAGGGTCGCCGATATAAAATCGGAAGAAAAAGAAATAATTGACAATATTTTTCAATGGAAAGCAGCTATGGGGATTCCTGTCTCTACCAACACTCTGTAACGATCTTCATTTACTTGATAAGAGTGATTTACCTAGCCACCGATGATTGTTTTTGAGGCAATATACAAACGACTGATCGGTAGGGCGTTTCGTTTTCTTTTTATGAAGAATTGGAAGAGCAGACAACGGGAGAGGATGTTTTCAGACTAAAGGATGATTTGATGGACATGAAAGAGAGGAGGATAGGAGAAGAGGTATTTAGACTAATAGATGGTTACACGGACATGAAAGGAATCGAGAGGAGGAACTGCGCCGGAGAAGGCCGGAGTCGTCAAACAAACATTAGAGAAAGCACTGGAATCTAAGTGGATCCATTGCTATCTACCCCAAGAGAACTGAGCCACTAAAGAAACTATAGCAACCTCTCTCAGAAGTGATGAGCCAGGCTGCCAAGATAATTATCAAAAACGGTGCTCAGAACTCGCATTTGTTTGAGCAACTATGCAAACGAGTAGAGTAAGACCACGTCCAGCTTCTTTAATTCAGCCAAGTCGCTGGTTGTTGAAGGAGGGGAAAAGCATTGAACGGATTGGTTGAGCTGTGAAGATAATTATCTCTATTCAAAAACAGTCCTCAGAACTCGCATTTGTTTGAGCAATTATACGAACGAGTGGAGTCAGATCACGTCCGGCTTCTATATTTCAGCGAAGCTTGTTGAGGGGGAAAGCATTGAGCGGATTGGTCGAGCTGCATCAGGAAGTTGAGGAATTCATCCAAGAGAGAAATTCTCCAGTAGCAACATTTGTGTGATAAGTCAATTGTTTTTTTCATTTGTGTGATAAGTCCTTTGTTTTGTATCATTTGTGTGATAAGTCCTTTGTTTTGTATCATTTGTGTGATAAGTCCTTTGTTTTGTTTCATTTGTGTGATAAGTCCTTTGTTTGCTTCTTTTACACAAGAAAAGGTTTACGGTATTTGATTACAAACTAATCGAAGAGCCAGTGTTGACTGTCAAGCATAGTGAATGTTTTCACCCTACATTCCTTTTTCGCACATGGTTTTCCATTGCATCATGCTAAGCGGCACAGTCCACTTTTTTTGGATATTTCTGGTTGAATGACATGTTGAAATATTATGTGTGCTTTTGTATTTGGAGGCATGTAGAATTGAAATAAACTAACAGCATACATTGAATTGGTTGAGATATTGATAAATGCATACCCACACCCCCCCCCCTCCCCCTTCCCACTGGGCTGCCCTTCAGAATTTGGGAACATAAATTACAACAAATCATGTAAAATATGTCACTTTTGTGTATTTAAAGCAATCTTAATTATGCACAAAATTTTAGTTGGGGGTGTCCCCTCCGTTTAAATTAAACACCTCCCACGGGTCTGCCACTGGCGGGTCGCCAAGACGACCAAGGTAGAAAATGGGATTGCCAAAGCAAAAAATCTGAATGCCACAGATTTAGACAATAGCAGCAGTGAAACATTTAGCCAAGTCTGAGTGTTAATGAAACTTGCAAAGTACAGATTGCACCCCTGCAATTCCAATTATTACCAAAGAAAAACAGAATAGCATGACAGAATGATCAGGCTTTGGCTTTGGCTCAATGTCTTGTAGTAACCTTCACACATTTAAAACTAACCTTATGATGATGTTGTTTCTATTCTTCCCTATACGGTTACCATGATATTGGTTCTAATATATCATTTACACTAAGCCTTAAACCAGGAAAGAACAAACATGCCTTGTTATTGTCGTAGCTACAGCATTTCATTACAAACTGTGGAAAGGAGACGGTCATATCAATTTCCCTTGACCAGCAAATTACCTCTAACAATCTCAATTTCAGAAAGGTAAGTATGATGCTGAGAGGGCTGCAGCTTCCGCAGCCAGGGCTGCACAGGACAATATTTTGTGTTCTGCACCTTCACACAATAGACATTGCAGATCTTCAGACATAATCCCTATTGTTTGATACTGAGTCATCCTAGCAGCACAGGATTCTCTGAAAGCTCTGCAACTTTACTTTTTGACACTATGCCTTAAAATCTCAAACACTGGGTCATCAATATTTCCTCCTCCAGCCCTCATTAGCCTCAAATATCAGAGGATTCCTGAGATGGAATGAACCCATCACAAATTCCATGAACTTAAAATGTCAATCTATCATGATGTTATATGTATCCATATACATACAGACTTAAAATGTCAATCTATCATGATGTTATATGTATCCATATACATACAGGGTTGCACCATGCAGGTTGCTTTTAACAGATTTAATGTTGCTAACAAGAGGATAGCGTCTTTTGAAAACTATTTGCAAGATATTTTACAAACCTTGATTTGACATGAATATTGTACCTAAGAGTTTTGGTGTGTGACAGTGGAGTTTGGAGTAAAGCCTACCATATGTAGCCCACTGAAAAGATGGCTCCTAGCTGTTTCACAGACTGAGAATAAACTAACCTCACATTGCAAACCTACTGGGCAAATCCTACAGTACATGTACACTATATAAATTCCTGCCAAACACAAAATTGCTTGCAATACTATCATATTTTATTGCTGGTTAGATTTTGGTACACTCTAAATACACTACTAAGGCACTGCTATCATGCATCATTGATCTACAGTTCCCATGGCAACCATGGGTTCAAACTCTCGACGTCCTTTTTTGTTGAATTTGAGACTCATGCACGGAAGTCACTCTGGGAAACTAACTATCTACTGTTGTTATCTAGTTGTTAACAGAATCAGTAGAGTTTAGTATAACTTCTCTAGTTAGGTGTCTTCATTATTTGTGAAATGTCACCTTTACTGTACGTTTGCAAAAGACCACATTAGAGCACGTACTCTTCATTGTACATGGAAATAATATTCATATTAATTTATTAAACATTGACTGTTAACTTGATTGCTACCCTTACTTTGTTCGTTGCACAATAACAACAACAAGAAAAGCGCCAAATTAAAGTTCCTTCGACCTTCGTAATTAATACAGCAGGGATGACAGCTGTGAGAATTCACACTTTTCAATCATTAAATAGCAAATTTGGTTTTGAAAACATCATCTGTAAAGAACAAATTCCAACCTTGAAAGGTGGAACTGTGGCGTGATGCGGAACTTCATTAATGTTTGGGGACTCTTTGATAAAGTAATCATCAGATACAATCAAGACATTGAGGAAAAAATCTGAAACTGAATGAGGACGAGACATTTAAGAAAGATAGTGAGGATCAACTAAATGTCACATCTTTGCAAAGACCATGCTACTTCATGATAAAGAATAAAATTGTTGTAGTTTTAAAGAAGGAGTCTTGAGGTTGTTCATATAAATTATAGATAACCCCAAAAAATACAATAATGACACTTCACTAAAGCACTTATCTGCATATGTCTGATTACAGGTTGAGAGAAATTCCATTCGAAACTTGCCACAAGCCCTCAAAATTTTAAAACAGTACAAACCTGTTTGCGACATCACAGATTCACTGTTTGTCCAGTACGACCCAAATTATTTCTAGGGCCTCTATTGCTGGGTCCTATTTCCAAAAACCCTTCCTAGCATATTATAGTGTCACATATTTCATATCATTCACTTACATAAATGTAGTGTCATTAAATGTATGTATACTAATGTGCCTTAATACTCTGGAGCATTAGAGAAGTGAAACAAAGTATAATTAACCCAAGGAAGAGAATTAAAAGTGTTTTTTGTTGGCTCAAGTGGATTGCTGAACAAAATGAGTGAAAATTTTCTGAATCTAACTCTGTAAACCACATCCTCATATCGTGATATTTTGTAAATTGAATCTGGCAACAGCAGAATGGATGATGTCATCAGGGCACTTCAGCTGAAAATGTCTTTGTTTTTCTTTATAATTTGTCAATTATTTATTTACATGAGGGCAAGAACACAAAAAAAGATACATTTTGATGAAATTCTAAGTACAGAGACTGACAGCTCTGCAAACATTCCAAATGTATCAGGTTTCACAGACAAATCAACAAGAAGATTATAATAGGCTACTAAAGCTTCCAAAGAGCATTTGCCTAGATGATATCACAGACCCCCTACTGTGATCCAACTTCCTGGATTAGTTGAAGGATTAGCCAGTCAATATAGGTTACATTTAATCAAACATATCTCTCGAGTTAGGGGCACGATATTGAGATGGAGGTTTCGACTAGCAGTGTGGAATATTTTTCTCTTCCAAATAAGTTGCACGTTGTTTGTGACCAGAATACCCCTTTAAAGGCATTGAAGACTTGCCCCAAACCGCGTGCCGCGCTCTGAAGAGTTAACTTTCCGTTGCTTGCAAGTGAAGTTTTCTTCTTGTCGCTACAAAATGCAGACAGTAATGAAACGTGATACCTTGTTATCTTTAGCTGGACCTGAGATGTCCATCGCTGCTATGTACACTGTGTTGTGGGTATTGACCTTAGCTGTATGTATTGACTGTACACTAGTGTCTAATTAACGACGTCAGCAAGCTGTGTGTGTATTTTCTGGGATCGATGGTGGTGTCTAACACTTCTGTTACACCTCAGTAGAAACTAGGTCAGATTACCGGCATCAGACGTTTCTTTGTGCGTGAGTCTTCACACCCTATAACTGTGTTAATACAGCCAGGACATAATCAATAGGGTTGAAAGGCTCACCCACCTTTACTTCAAGTTATTTACCCGGACTGTAAATCTGAGAATAAGTCAATTTTCTTCATAGCGAGTGGATTGACACAATACAAGTTTCAATCAGTGTAAGGAATTTTGAATGGCAAAATCTTCTTTGGGTTTTTTTTAAACTATTATTTCAACACCTTTACATTTGGCAAATAAGTATCTGTACAGTGTCTCTATATGGGGTACGTGGTCCAACTAGGTTGGATATATGGACGAAAGAGTGAATCTGTGACGTCACAATCATATTAGTAATGCTTTAAACGAAAATATATTAAGTGGGAGTGTGGCTGGAGGGGGGGTTGAGGTTATTTTCATATGTCATTTTCTCTTAACCTGCTATTCATATAAAAGTACATAAATTGGTGAAGTGCTGTTTGGAATTTTTCGTTATTAATCGGACAGAATAACCGGAGGGTCCTCTACATTTTCCTTTCCTTTGTTTGTTAACTAAACACAAGTTTTTGGCAGCATGTACTACTGTTCCATATCCGATCAATAACCAAGAGCTATGTATAGTGAACAGTATCTACAGATCTATACATTTTGTACACACATCTACTGTATCTTGTCCTCTACAAACCATCAGAGAGGGATTTATCAATCTGATATAAGAAAATAACCAAGCTGTTACATAAATGTTGCAATCTATACAGATCCTTAGTATAATGGCAAATTCATCACTTGTACACAATTCTCATGTACCTCTTAAAAGAGGTTGGAAAGGTAAAATCCAAATTATTCTCATAAACACTTCAAGAATGACTTATGCAATACGGAGCTGTATGCATACATTGAGAGATTTAAGCCTTGTTGACAGTTTTCTTTTTTTACGTAATCTGTTGCATGCACAGTTGTTGCTATGACAACATAGCATAAACCAGGGCAGATTGTACATTAGCACTGTGTAACAATCATGTCACATAAACTGTTTACTGTATGTAAGGTTTTGATGCCTGTCATGCAATCAGTCACTCGAGATATTACCGAGAAAAGGGAGGATTAAAGAAAAGCGCTGAAGTTCGTCAGCCGATTCTTTGTGAAAGGTTTCCGTTGAGTAAGATTTAATGAAATTTGCACTTTGGGTTGGGCTGTAACTTTGAACAATTCCTAATATGGAAAGGAGTATTAGTATGTATATAATTGTACACTCATCAATCAAAACTAGGAGATCTATTTGCAACAACAGTTTGAAATGTTCATTGCTGGCCACTTTTTATACTTTTAGTTCAATAGAGAAACTTTTGTGTCCACAAATTTAGTGTACTGTTCTCCTTCTACATAACTTGCATATCTTTGAGGAATATTGCCCTGTCCGACCCCCCCCCCCCGCCCCACATTAAGACCCCAGACTTTTCATAACTATTGAAAATAATTAACCCATCTGTACAGTTTTTTGTTTTTCTCCTTCCCTCTCTCCATTCCATAACTGACTTATCACTACCTACGCAAGAACTACAATAAGTACACACCAGGCAAGTTGAAAATTATCTGTCATAAGCTAACATATAAACGAACATCAGTAACACAAGCAGCTCTGTGAAAAGGCTTCATTTAACTTGTTAATAATATAACGTTACTTTCCTATCAATTGATAGCCTGATAAAGAGAAGTGTATAGAGTTACGAATGGATGGTTCCAATAAAATATTTATCATAAGCACTTCACTTCAGCCATTACTAATTTAAATTCATTAAGGTGTCTTTAAAGCAAATGAAGCAGTACAAGTGCCTGTTGGGATAATCTTGTCGTGTGTGTTTGGGTCTTTGGGAAGTACATGTTGGAAAGTACAGTGCATTGAATGTATCGTTATCATGATTTCAGATCCTAAGTCATTAGCCGTGATGTTCTTGGTGTACCGGATGATGACGTTGCCAGGGTAACAACATAGTTGGCTTATCAAACATATTCAGCAAAGAAAGGCAAAAAAAGTGTGTGACCAAAAACATAAGGGATTAGGATGGGAGAAGTGGGTAGATAGGATGGGGTTCAGGTGGGGGTGGGGTGGAAGAGACTGATGACGTGAAGTGATTGAGATCTAGGGATCAACATGCACAATTCCCAATGACTCAGCGGCCAGAAATAATCACCATTTTTACTTTTTGGATATTCTTGAAACAATTTGTATTAAAACTAAATTTAACATATGTTAATAAGAAGACTATATTAGTAATATCTTTGCATTTCTTTTTATAAAATCTACAACCTTGTTTTAAATATACTAGCATAAGAGACCAGAAAAATTTCTGAAAATGTGTTTGGTTATGAGGTAAGTTACAATTCCAATGAGAAAGTGCAGCATTTTGTCCAATTTTTTTCAGATGCCTACCATGCCAAGACATCTGCTCGCCAGAGACCTCTACTGCCAGACCAAAGTCAGCTAACTTCACGACAGCATTCTTGCTTTTGCTGGACAACAGGAGGTTCTCGGGCTGCCAAAATGAAAAAGACATGAATGTTAACACAAGATGCAAACCATACGAACTTACCAACTTGGCGGTGGAGTTTTATTTGGCATTCAACCCCCCAAAAAAGTGAATCAAAAAGACAATTTTACATTGACTGTTTAAAGCAACCATGGTCCTGCCCAATTCTAAATGTTCAGAAAGAAAATTAAAATTTGCTTTATTCAAGCTAAATCAACAGATGAGTGTATTTTTCAAGAGCTGTTCAAGAGACCAGCCAAAACATTGATTACATTCAAAAATAGTTATTGATCTCATCAGGTGAAACTGTGGCTTCAAGGTTGACAAATGAAACAATGGAATCATCGTTAAAAAATTACTGAAATATAGTTTATACTACGGTTCAATCAATGTTTCACAATGACACAGCCTCGATTAGTTGAATGAACAAACCACATGTTAAACATTGGCATAATGTATCATGTATGATATGCTTTGTCAGTGTCCTCAATAGTGACAATAAAGCCTGTTCCCTAGCAACAGCACTCTTTCTTTATACCCTCCAAAACAGTACGAATTACCAGGGATTTAAGCACGGTTATAAAGAAAGTAATCCACTACTGCAAACATAATAATGGCTATCAGGAATGTCACATGACATAATATCAGCCAATCAGAGCAAAAGCATTCACAGTTAGAATAGGGTTATATTATCACATATAAATTGTAAACAAATAAACACGTAGGTCACATTAGGAATAAAATGTTGAGAAAGAAGGAAGTACCTGATTATTTTTAAGTATTGTCACTCAAATTACAGCCAGGGCACAACAACAAGCCAAAACCAATTCATTGTATTGATACAACCTCTGCCCCAGTCCCCTTAAAATGAGACTGTGACCAGTGATTATGAAGATCTTGTACTGATCATGAATCTACTGTATGAATACCTCACTCTCATTGGTTGGTTATTATTCAATAATTTGTCTTCTGCAAATCTCCAGGTACCAATTCAGATATTAACAATATTCTTTCTTCGTTTTTGGTATACTGACTTCAATAAAAATTCACACAAAGATGCAATGCATATGGGATACCGTGAGAAGCTATGCTTTTAATTTGGGCATCGGTGGTAAATTTCGGAGCAGTCCCAGATCACTGCTATCCAATTTCTCTTGTCAAAATGGAAGTCCTCCCTTACCTAGATCAATGAACTGTGAGGATACATACACATTGATTACTGTAAGTATGTAATCTTCCTCAATAGAGGAAGCAAACTTGAGGTGTTAGCTTGGTTGACATTTAATGATAATCTTAGAGGACTCCACTCAGGTAGAAAACAGAAGAGTATAATTAAATAGTATATTCAGCCAACTTTTGACAGTAATGATGTGCATACACCCTTTAATTTGACATTAAGAGCCAAGTGAGGATAGCTGATACTTCCAACGTTCCGATCCTTCTTCATGTCATGTTGCCGTCAATTCCATACTTATGAAATTTGGACACAATATTGAATGAAAAGATATTTAATGTGGATGGAAGAAGCACCTAGGGAAGAATTTACACTTACTAAGCTGTTTGGTACTCTTCTCTTCGAAACAATAGACCAATATCTCCAAATAATATTAAATAGATAAATTTCAGCTTTATATAACAGGAATCCATGTCACCCCTATGCTCAAATCCAGGCCTACAATGACCCCCACCCCTTCCTCTTCTACCTGACAAGACAAAGGAAACAGCATCTTCCTTCCACTAGCTGTTGCTACACTGTTTATTATAATGTAAGTACAAGTGACATTCTATTAAATAGTGTTTGTAATGTATTAATACTACTGTATACCTAATTGGCAAACTAGCTGCAGGATTCAAACAAAACATTTGAAAATTAAATTAAGTTCATTTTACTTGGTTCCTCAGTCTCCAATATTGCCCTATTTTACCTTCTTTGACAAAAAGAAATGTCTTTTCATATGTCAAACAGTTCTATATCTGTTCAAATTTCTCATATTGTAAGCACAGAACCTATTATTCATTTGCTATATTGTGAGGAAAAGGAGTGTCTCATTGTAACTTCCACTGTGCTAGTAATCATAGGGCATCTTTTGCACATAATCTAGACATTGAACCCTAGTCTAATGATAAGACAATGGAATTGATAGGTTGCTACCTAAGCCACACTCTATTCTTTTGCCCCTCCCCCTCCCTCAATCCTAGAGTATTTGCAGATATTCAACAATCCTAACTATAGCAACACTCACTTGCTGATAGCAAACAGGTATGTGAACGAAATGCATCAACAGACAAGTGGTTTAGCAGCAACTTTCCTGTTGCTATGGTTATATCTTCATTTTTGACAAGCATTCGAGTTCACATCCTTTTAAGGAGAGGCACATTTTGTATCATTCTGACTTCTGACATCCGGATTTGATTGCTTTTTTTGGCAAGTCCTTTGATGTTTATTTGAAGTACTGACTTCCAGCTCGGGTTGATTAATGGAGAACACGCAGTCATGATAATGAAAGGATAAATGCTACTAGGCTGTACAGTGCAGAATTAGAATCAAAAGCAAATTCATTTGGTTTAGCTCTCAAATATTCAACACAATTATCTGCAAATTTAGGGGTTTATCAATGCCAAGTAAAAAACTGTTATTTACACTTCAACAGTTTGCAATCTCAAGGAAGTTTCTGTTATTGGTACTATATCGCATCGCATCATACTGTATTGTATTGTATTGTATTGCATTATATCAGATGATTATCAGAGCTGTTTTGGTATTTAGTATAGTGTCTAAGTTATTTCCTGTACACTGTGTATAAGATACACCTTTTATCCCAGAGGATATATTGTACACTGTATGGCAGTATACACTCTACAATCAATGGTACTGTAAAACCAAATTTTGTAAGTATAGTATTTCTTCACAGTGGTTATGACAAACAATGACAATGTCCAGCTATAAGGCACTTACTATACCTTACCCAATTCAATGCGCCATGTCACAGTGGCCCACTGTCCACCATCCCCTGCCCCAAATTTTGTAATAATAATAACCCTACTTGAACAGCCTATAGAACCAACATGGCCTTTCAAGTTCAGCTATCATCAGCAAGCTCATTGCCACCTCCTCCCTCCCTTCTTCCCCCTCATCCCCTCTCCCCACCCTCCTCCACCCTCCTCCCCTCACATATTCATATTTACCTTCAAGTCTCTGTGGACTATACAGTTTTTGTGGCAATGTTCCACACTCTCTAGGATTTGTTGGATGCAGTGGCTTGCATCAGCTTCGCTGTAGTACTCCCTGGCGACGATATCTTCGAACAACTCACCACCGGTAACTCTGCATAAAAACAAAACAGGACATTGACATGCTTTAATGAGCCTCTAATGTTGCTACTTGTATTGGGAAATGCCTTGATTTACGACTTCCAAAGCCTTTTAAAACACAAAGTTGCCAATGAGTCAATAGATATGTTCTTCCTGACGATTTGATTCGGCAGAAGAATGGATATTTCAGAGTTTGCAAACATACCACATTTTTGTCAATTTTCACAAAGATATCGGTATTAGTGAATGTGAACAAGACACCTGTGCAAAGAAGATGATGCCATCTGACAGAGTTCACTAACAGTCAAAACAAAACATCTGATACAATTCTTGGAACCATTGAAACGCCTGAATGACAACATACATCCAATAATCAGGACCTGATAGACACTTGTCCAGTAATACATACATTAACCCATTCAAAAGTCCTTGTTTCTGCTGCTTCTTAATACTACTGTACCTTGGCACTTATTATCCCCATTCCAGTGACTCTTGAGATTTTGGGGAAAATACATTGTAAACATAGCGTTTTCGCTAGTAAGACGGTGGTCATCACTCGATAGCATACAAATCTTAACGACTGTTAAATTTGCCCTTCGATATCAAACGTACACTGATTTTCTCAAAGTTTCATGTCTCTGAACAACGTCCAGCCAGGGGCAGTACACTTAAATGACACCAACCTTAATACTGAGTCCACTCAGAATAGGACACTGCTGATTAGAATTGTCTCCGCCCAAAGAAAATATATCGATTCTCTCTCACAAATTTGGGTTCGGAGGTGCAATTAGCTTAGAGTTTCGTCATACTTGTTGTTCTGTGTCTTGCAGCCTGGAGGTGTAAACTAGATCACGTCCAACTTTCTACCAAATTATCCCAAAAAGGCAAATATCTGGTGATTTCCCATGTGGGAAAAGTCATGCTCTCCTTTTTTTCTGGATATGAGGAGCAGCGATTGTAAGAAAAAGGTATAATATCCCACCTACATGACGACTTCCCCTGAATTTAATTTTTGCAATGTGGATAATCACTGTGATATGATTAAAATGCATTTTAATTGATTCTTCGTTAGTAAAAAACAACCCTTGTGCAAACTTGCTCAAGAGGGCTTTAATTCTACATTTAGCAAATTCATGTTCTTCAATCAATTCAATCTACAGCATTCAGTTGAAGAAATCATCTAATTTGCCTTTTTTTTTCTTCTGGCGCATCATGAGTTAGTTCTTCATACTCTCTATCATACTCTGTATCATCAATCTTTGCATTTTTTTCACTCAATATTAGTAAATTAGTCTAAAAGCAAACTTGCCATATCTAATACAAGGCTTGAGTATTGCCCTACGGCAAGTCAATTGTTACAACATATATGCAGTTACATAAGATGATAGTTAAGTCATCACTCTTAGCTTGATATGTGATAGATTCCACATGTACTATATATAGTGACCATGCAGAAGTGCACAAGTCATGTTGCAATTTAACTTTTAATGCTCAAGACATTCACCTGTAAAATCCAACCAGAGAGGCTAACGAAAGAAACGAACAGGTCTGTGGATCAAACAGGCCTGCTGACTTTAACACCTAATATTAACCTGAGCTAGTAGCCCATCAAACAGGCCTACACACAATGACACCTCACTGTAAACCTGTTAGTACCCTATGAAACAGGCCTACACAGAATGACACCTAAATGTTAACCTGCTAGTACCCTATCATACAGGCCTACACATGGTGACACCTAATGTAAACCCGCTAGTAGCCCATCAAACAGACCTACACACAATGACACCTAAATGTAAACCTGCGAGTACCCTATCAAACAGGCCTACACACAATGACACCTAAATGTAAACCTGCTAGTACCCTATCAAACAGGCCTACACATGGTGACACCTAATGTAAACCCGCTAGTAGCCCATCAAACAGACCTACACACAATGACACCTAAATGTAAACCTGCTAGTACCTATCAAACAGGCCTACACATGATGACACCTAATGTAAACCTGCTAGTAGCCCATCAAACAGACCTACACACAATGACACCTAAATGTAAACCTGCTAGTACCCTATCAAACAGGCCTACACATGGTGACACCTAATGTAAACCCGCTAGTAGCCCATCAAACAGACCTACACACAATGACACCTAAATGTAAACCTGCTAGTACCTATCAAACAGGCCTACACATGATGACACCTAATGTAAACCTGCTAGTAGCCCATCAAACGGTTACAGTCCAATAGACCGAAGGTCCGCGAGACCGAAATTAAAAAAGGTCCGCGACACCGAAGGTCTTCGAGATCGAGGTCCGCGAGACCGAAACTATTACAAGGCCTATAATAGTGGTAAGATAAATATTACTACCGGTCAAAAAAAACGTTGATAAAGAGCAATTAAAAAGAATTTACAACCATTTCTTTTCATAGTTGATACCAGTGACTTATACGCAAGGGGGCTGGGACGGCTTGCATTGATACTACGCCTCCACTAGTGGCGTAACCAGAGGGGGTTGCAGGGGGCAAAAGCCCTGCTCTCAAAAGTCTCGCTCCCCTCTCCCCCTGCTGCCCCAAATGAAATATGAAAATACAATATAACTGAATAATTAGATATAGCGATACCCTATTTTAAACAATATTGACCCCATTGCCAATTTCTTTGACCCACTCTGAAGCCGCTCTAATGAAAAAGTCTAGTTAGGCCTATCGATGGACCATGCATAGACCATGGGTCTCGCGAACCATATGTTCGCGGAAATTCGGTCTCGCGAACCTTCGGTCTCTTGGAATTCCACCCATCAAACAGGCCTACACACAATGACACCTAATGTAAACCTGCTAGTACCCTATCAAACAGACCTACACACATTGACACCTAATGTAAACTGTACAATCACCCCAACAAAGCCTGAGGCATTCTAATATGGCCTATCCAGCTGCTGTTTTAAACAACATTATCTCTTCAATATCATCTTTCAGGGAAGGAGATGACACAATCTTAACAGTTAGCCAAACTGCAGGGTAATGCAATAGTCTTCCAAACAAGCACCCAACTGAGTGACGGCAATTCGCTCACTTCATACTGTAGGTTTTCACCCATTAACTTCGTAGATAAGTCAGTAGTGCTTTCAAACAGACAACATCATCAACACAGGGTTTTATTCTCATCTGTTGAAAGTTCTTATTATTAAATTTGATCAAGAAATATCATAATAGAATGAAAACAACATATGATGAAAGTCACCATTTGTTGTCCAGCTCTATATTCCTGATGGTCTTAAATGACCGGTCTTAACTAATCTGTTTGCTTGCGTGGTTGATTGATGAGGGGAAAAAAAGGATGGAAACTGGGGTGTTGCTATTAGCTACACTGAAAAAGTACTTTATTATACAATTTCAATCAGAGAAACTAATATACCTTATATGTTTAAACATTTTTTCAACTGGCATGTTGGCATAATTTATTAAAACCTTGTTGATACTAATAATGGAATGTGAAACTAGATTGAAAATAAATCTGAAGTTTCTAGATCTATGTGATATTGTACTGGATTTTCACAGTAATGTAACATTAGGAATCAAACCAAACTCGGAATCAGCAGCTATCTGTTGACATCAAAATAACAAAGCCAAGCGGTCAAGGGTATCAAAATAATAAGATTGATGCAATTAATTCTGAGGAGTATTAGTCTCATTAAAATAATACATGCATGGCTTACTCAATTCTAGAAAAGGTCGTACAATTCTTCATCCCAACTCTCAAATTCTCTAGACCGAGATAAACTTCTTAAAAACATCTCCAAACCTTGGTATCTTGAATGACAGTTCTATATTTGTTAGTCAGCGAGCTTATTTGTGGCAAATATTGCTCTTTTTTTGTGTTTTTTTTTTTCCCCAAGGACAGGACTGACGAGATTCAAGTGGTTATTAAAGAAAATTATAAACGTAATTATAGGAAGGTCTCCAGAAAGGTAAATTCAAACGACCAAAGAGAGGGAGCAGTGATGCCACAATCTTCAAATGTTACCGATGCTTGTAGGCAGGGTGGATTAAAGACATGTTGACAAGAGACAGGAAAGGGCTAAGAGAAGAAAACAGGTATTTTTACATGTCTATCTGAAAAAGTTAATTTTCTATTGCTTGCAAGTGACGTTTTGTTCGTGTTGCTACAAAATACAGACAGTAATGAAACATGATACCTTAATTGTTATCTTTAGCTGGACCTGAGATGTCCATCGCTGTATCGTTTGTATAATGGGCTGTGGGTATTGACCACAGCTGTATGCACTGACTGTACACTAGTGTCTAATTACCAACGGTAGCGTGTATTTTCTGGGATCGATGGTGGTGTTTAACACTTCTGTTACACCTCATTCGAAACTAGGTCAAGTTACCAGCATTAGACGTTTCTTTGTGCACGATTCTTCACACCCTTTAAGGTTTAGACGTATATTAAGAAAAATATCTTTACAACCTAAATCATGTCAGAATGTGACCGATGGATGAACTTAATATTGGCATTGTTTTTAACATCAACATTGATGATTACCACAAATATGAAGATTTAAATAAAAAAATAATTCCTACTTTCACCCCCACAGGGAATTAGTATCTTGCTTTTATCAAGCATCAAACAAAGGAATGCATTTGACTGTACAAGGAACAACATTAATGAAACAGAAGGAAAATGATAATGTTTTCCATCATAATTTTTGGTTTCATATGAGTGTCTTCTCTCGAGCTATTACATTATTTTCGAGCCAAAGGATCCAAGTAAAGTTTTCTCATGCATAAACTAATCAACATGACTGTCGATATACTTAACAAACAGAATTGCAATTCACAGGAGAGGCTGCACTGATGTAATATTCCCCTCCAGCTTTCCATCATGTACTGCGATTTCTCTCTAAGAGGCCCTGCATCAATTTGTTTCTATAGAACTTTCATAATTCATATGCCAAATATTCCTACTCTGAATTTTTTTCTTTCTATTTTCTTTTTCTCTCTAGTTATTAAAAATTTCACAGCCTGTTTCTGAGTCATCACCACCACCATGTCAGGATGAGTTCTGCCAAGGGAGGGAGATCTTATCAATTCATTGCAAATGCAGGTGTTTGAAACGACTGGCCAGGTAAAGATAACTGGGCCTCCTCCATAGCAATTAAAGACCTTGTCAAATTACAGTACTGTTCAATTGACCCTTGATGTGATGGAGATTAAAATCATTATCATTGGATGACTGACTTGAGGTCATTATAAACTGAACCTGGTGAATGGATTATAACAATCAATGGATTATGGATGTACAGTAGTACTTTAGGACCCTTACAGACAAACAAAAAAGAAGATTTTCCACTATTTCTTCAGTTTTGCTCTCTATTATCTTCATAATCTAATTAGTTTTTATTATTATACTTATTTAGTTATTCATATTTTTTTTGGGGGGGGGAGTGAAAAGATTGTATCAAATGAATACAGCCTCCATAATTAGCAATAAGTACCAACTTCAGAGAATTTGAACAAAGGCTCCCATGAGATAAGTCTCTAATCATTAATTATTCGTCACGGATGATGATTAAACAGCATCAGTCACCGATCAATTGTAGTAGTGTGCATATAAACACTACAAAGACACCATTCTAGAATAAACGCTAATCTGTAGTTAAAGATACAGTACAGCAACTTCACTAAGAATTATTCTTATTCCAGTTATTAATCCCAAACATCTCCTTTCTACCTTCCAGACATTGAGCAATGAATTTACTTCAATCAGTAAGCAACAATTGTTATTATTCAAAAACACAATGCAAGGATTCATAGATTCAAAAAATAATAATAATAATTGAAAACAATACAATAGGGAAATGCTCATAAGAGTTTCCTTCTTGCAGGACAATTCTAAAAATAGAAGCTGATATGTTTTGATATACCTGATGTACCTTGGTATATTAATGTCAATATCACTACACCCGGTTGATTGAACTACACATCAAACCAGTTAATACACTCCCACGCAACTACTATAGGGCACTTATTGTTCCAACCAGTTTAGTATAGCCCAGCAGCCACGGTGTGCCTACCATATAGGTATATCAATAGGTAATGAAATGTTAGAAATGTACACAGAATTGAGACTTTAACTCAGTATATGCTGAATTCTTGATATTTCCATCTATAAAACTCATCACTATCGTTCTCACAGATGCTAGAAAGTTAAGACAAAATGGTCACACATTTTCGAATTTCAAGGAGCATTTTACAGCCAACTGCAAATTAGTTTCCTTCACTGAGAGATTTTACTAGTAACTTTATCCAACTTCTTCCGAAAATAATTTGGAAGGTTAGAATATCCAGAGGTGGTAAAATTCTGATTTAACATTCAATTTCAACTACTTACTTGGTAGAATTGGCATCCAATGGTGATAACCTGGGAAACAGTATTTGGGCAGCTAGGACTGGGGTTAACCCCCTTAAGTTCCTTAACAGTACTTATTATATTCTACACCAAGTAGATAAGAGTGCATATGTAGGAGGAGACAGGTATAAAAGGATTGAGGTCAGTTACTATATTTACAGAAAATTAGCATGCATTACTCTGGACATAAAAGAAAAGAAAAAGTGTTTTTATTATTGCACAATCAAAATGACATCTGTAAAGGATATGACATTGAAAAAACTACAATAATACTCATAATATCCCTATAATTTGGAGTGACTATGGAACCATTGCCACATTACACACACTACTTTAAGTCCCATTTTGGTGAATATTTCTATCATATTACAAATTGCCCACATCGAAGTTCATATTTTATTCATGTATTATTTCTCCTTCTACATATCCCAGACCCAAATTTTCCCCACATACAGCATACATTCCATTAATACAGCTCAAAAAGGATTAGGATCATATAAAGATAGCATCCGACTGCAATAAAACATTTGGTACACGCTGCCAGGCATGACCGTGGCCATCAAACATTCATGCATTTGATATAGTACAGTGAGAACGGTGACCTAAATATGATCATTAATTTACGAGTTTGAATTTTTTAATTAACATGCAACACAGTCACCACGTCTCTGATCCTCATGAGTCTTTCAAAGGCTATTACATTTGAATTTTTATGATCTGAAATTTATTTCTATACAATGAATAACCTCTTAATTCACTGAGTCATCAGTCTCAAACAGGAACAGATCCAAAATACAAGTTACAACGGTCCACAGCAGTTATTATCAATCAGATTCAAAAAGTGCCAGGCACTGTAAACGAGGAACCTGACAAGATAATTGTTTCCCTGAAATGTTCGGTAATTCTAGACTGAGTGATAGAGCAGGCATTCTCAAAACAGCAGACACATTCACGTCATAGCTGGGGTATAAACTTTGTCACTTTATACAGTATGTAATATCTCTTGTTTCAGAATATCCTGCACTGCAGTTTGCTTATATTCATTTTGTGTTCAGAAAAATTAAGAGGTTATTCATTTTACAGAAATAAATTTCAGATCTTAAAAAGTCAAAACTGCTGATTAATGAAGCCGAAAGCTACCGTATAGAGTATTTAAATAATAAAGTAGATGTTGGACCCTTTCATGAAGTGCAACTTAGTTTATTCACAAACAGCATTGGGAAACAATGAGATGATTAAAACACCTAATTAAGTGTCTTCCTAATTATGCCATCCCTCTACTGGCTGGTATCTTCAATGTCAGTTCTCATACACCGGCCTCAAAACAACACTTCAGCCTGTATGGCTCGACACTTTTTTGGCCTCAGCTTGGCAAAAATAGAACCTGGGTTAAATGTGGTTAACTGCTTTTCCATCCAGTTTTACTATTGCACCACGATACTCATAACATATTCAAGGCATACTAGACACACGATTTGACTTTTGATTTTTAAGAGTTTAAACAATCAAACAAACTGATAAAGGCAGGTTGCATGTTCTGTGACCTTGAGTTGTATGCTACCCACACAATATTACCCTTTGACATTAAAAACTAAGTACCAAGATTGCAATATAAGCAGAAACCAACACACTAGAACTGTAAAGCTGACTTTTGCCATTGATACCATATTACCTAAATTGATTTATTGTTGGCTAAATAATTTACTTGTCTAGTTTTTGCACAGGAAGGTTTTTCTGTAAAATTGTTCAACATGCATAGCAAACCTATTGATTAACAGCATAACTTTTTATAATTGGAAAATACATTTATAATAAGCTAAAGAACAACTGCAGGAAGGGACAGTAAAAAAAAAGAAAAAAAAATTGCAACTCTGCATTGGCAAAGGGATGATTTTGTATACCATGTCAAAACCACTCACACACACACATGTTCTAGGAGTGTTAGCTCAGTGGTTAACGCCGGTGCCTTTCAATCATAAGGTCCCGAGTTCGAGTCACTCCAAGAATAATGTATATCGTCCAATTACATAGTTGTTGACAATTCATAATCATTGACATTAAATATGAATCTAAGAGACTGACTTCTGTCAGCTTGCGGCTTTGATAAGCCAATGAGGCTTCTTTGTGAGTTCCTGCTTGCAGGAGGATCTAAAATACATGCATACATAATGTGTTGCTTTGTGTGCACACTTGAAATTTATCCTATGCTTCCGTACAGATGTAGCTTTTCACAGGCCCAGCACTGTACAATTTAGTAGTTTTATAAGTCCATCTGTTTAATAATAATAATTTGTATTAAATAGTGCCTAACACCAGAATCAAGACCAATCCTACACCAAGAATTAGCTGCAAACAATACTGAACCGAGACATCGTCTCGGGTTGTCTCTACCAACTGAACATTAATTAGCCAGTGATTAATATAAAATACATTCTTCTACAATATTTTCTCCCACACAAGTTTTGATACTGTATAAGCAGGTATTCTTCAGTAAAATTAATTTATTTCTATAAGTGAGATCTTGGGATTGTCAAGTGAACTTCGCCAAACTGCTGTACATTGGTTCTACATTTCTCAATATTAGCATTGATGACAATGTACCAAAAGCAATCCTTAAAAGCCTACTGTCATCTTGAACAGTCAATGACCCCCATTGGAGGATTTAGTTATGCCTTCAAATCATTTGACGAAGCTCATTACTATTGGGCAATGACACATTTAAGAGTAAAAAATGTTTCTTGATGCCAGATAACATTCAATCATTCTTGATCATCTTCCCGTCATTAAATTTCATTTGTTGCTAACTTCCGTTGCCATGCTGCATCTTCAAATGCCTTCTGCAAATGTTGATCAGTGATAATAAATACATCTCTGCCAGCAAAATGAGAGACTCCTTCCATGCTAGATGATTCTGCATGCAAGGCATTCAAAGGGGCAAGATTCTTACAGATAATGTTTTTGTTTTTTAAGTAGAATCGAATGGTTTGGCTTTGTACAGACAGACTGAGCTATATAGTTTATTATGCATAAACTATATTATACTGACTGAACATGCTGACTGGCCTAGAGCACTGATACTCTAAACCAGGGGTACAATTGCACAGAAGGTTATTGCTATTACAGAGAGAAAGAGAAAGAGAGATAGTGTTTGATAGTGAAAGAAATGATCTCTAAGGGACAGAACATGCTCTGTCAATGTTTATCACATCCCAACAAATCAGAAAACCAGCTGGCTGAATGATTCCTTGCCATGTATATATATATATATATATATATGAGGACAGTCAATGTAACACTACAACATAACATATTAGAGATAACCAAAGACTTGGGATCGCTGGTGACCTCAAATCACCTTTGACCTCAGAAGAAAATTAAAGTTTGTAAACTTACTAAGGTGGATATACATCATATAATGTTCATCTTAGAAGCTTTGTTTTTCTTTTATTTTTGCACCTTTTGACCTTGGATTGGATAGGGTTCCAACTTTACTGCAGAGGGTGTGAAGTTATCATTACCCTAATGACTGTAGTGCATGCATATGTTAATTCATCTTCATTTTGAAGAAGACAATTTTGATGACATTCATTCCAAAGAAAAAGCATGAAACAAATTTTGGTCTGAATCTCTATGACAACACACCTGTTTACTTCTAGTTTAATTTTGGTACAACAAACGTTAACTTCAAATGTTATTACATCGAGAAAGATACAAATTTCACCAGGAACTTGAGGAAATGTTCCTCTTTCATGAGCCAGAGAATACATTTTCTGTTAGAATATTCTTTCAAGGCCGAATCGATACTGTTGTCAGGTCTTTTGTCTAAGCCTTCGAATCGTTATCACTTGTAAAGTCTGATAATTCTACCAAATAAACTTTGATGACAAAGATGATGATGATGATGATGATGATATGAAATAGTCTTTTCAGCGAAATGGAACAAAAAATAGTTTATTTCTCTCAGAAACAGACTAAGATGAATCCAAGTTGGATTCGGTATCCTTTTCACTAGAAAATGAATGCAGTTTTCATTGATGTAAGTGAGATATCTTGATTAAAAACTGGCTGTGTATTACTAGGGGATTATCAGCATGTTTGGTTGTATTCCGCCCTGTAGAATACACATCCCGGACAATATTTCATTTGCAAAACATATTTTTATGTGTGCAGGTGTTTAAAAAAAATCTTGGCTAACATGAAGCTAACAGATAAACCAAAGTTGAAATCTCAAGGTCTTTTTCAGGAATGCAGCACTCACAAAAATTTAATAAAAATCAGATACTCACAGGTCGAACACTAAATAATGATGGTACTCTTCTGGAATACTTGCATGAAGTTGAACTGTCAAAGGAAAGAAAAAAGAAGGACAATGACAAGAATGTTGACATTTAGTATCTTCTACAATCATCACTTTTAAGTATGTCTTTAGAAAGAATTGCAGTGTGAACTTGCTTGTACAGTAAGTAGTTCTACAAAATTTTTCCAATACGAAAAACATGTGTAAACACTTTGAATGGTAGAATGAGAAGGAAGGGCAACGACAGGAGGAGCTGGTTGTTGAGGGTGCACAGTGTTAAAAGATTACCAGGGCATACTAGACACGGTAGAATGAGGTGCTAAGGTTGTGAGGAGACAGGTAAGCGAGGAGCGAAGTAAATTATCCAAATTTGAGCACAACTTGAAGTATTCACATTTATTCTGGCACTTGAAATATAGATCGTTTGAAACACTAATTTAATGTTACGATTTTAACCCGAGCCCTTGCTAGGACCAATTGGCGATGTTAGGAAATTTCGTATGACTCGTTCAAGTAACAGTCTTTCTGCCTTGTAAAGACAACATATCATTCAAGGATGAAATCCAAGACCATTTGTCATCGACAATTTCACTATATTGCATAAATTGGTTAAATTTCTTTGAGAACACTAAAATCCTCATGTTTGATCTGTTGATACTGTCTCCATAATCTGAGGGGCTCGCTGACCTATGACCTAGGTGCTTAATTACTATCAGTAGTCCTGGGAGTTTGATTAATGACTCTCTCATGTAAACATCATGTAGTATTACTATGGTAAGCAACCTGCACTCATAAGTGTTAATGGTCTGTAACTTCCTTATCATGAAGGTCTGGCAATGTAAAGGGTTATTGTCCAGAGAAATATCGTGTGTCATCACCATTAAAACGATATGCTTGATTACCTCGCAATTTAGCCATTGAGTAAGTAAGTAGTCTTCACACAATGTGGCATAAATGGATAAATACTGTTTTTGATAAACTGTTAGTGTAGACTGCACTTCCATGGTTATTTGATAATAAAATTGGACAAGTATTGCAGCTCTTGTAATAATTGGAGAAGGAGTTGGTAAAACACAGAGTGGGTGGGATGTTTTAACATGTAGAACCATCTCCTGTGGGATTAATTTACCCATATCGATCCATCATTAACCTTTACCTATGAAGCCACAGTTACATGGTCTTGCTCAGCACTGCAGAAACATGAAAATAGCATACATATGTGTCACATGTAAGCAAAGTCATACATTTAATTCCAACCATGCAGGGGGGCTAGAGTGCATACAGATATAAAACTATTTTACTGGAGATCCCAATTCCAGATAATATTTCTCTTACTCTTGAATTAATGTTTCCACATGATAGTAAACATTCAGAACTCTGGTACTTGACCACCCAAGTTGGTGGAGTAACTATAGTTACCTGACATGCTGCCAACATTATAACATTCATGTGCAGCAATGTTACACAATGACAGCACGTCTCCATAAGAATGTATTTAAGGACCAGTTAAATCGGTAGTTTCTTTTGTGCTTCATTATCTGGAAAATCGCAAACTTCTTTCCATGCACAGGGATGCAAATCGCACTTGTTGCTGTATTGTACAGTATGTACATGACACAAGACTGAGTATTTTTATGTCAATTTCAGTTTCACTTGTCCATGTAGCTCATGCACAAGTTCTTGGCAAGAATCCCTGATTTTTATACTATAAGTGAAAGTATATAGGCTGAGTGTACGGTTCGCACATTCTGGTAAGGTACCGAATCTAACAGTAGGACGCTGAGGGGAGGGGGGGGGGGCTCCAGCATCCTGGCTGCAAAGGACTATCTTTTAGACATATTTAGACACTTAGAGGTCTTCAGAGATAATCCCTATTGTTTCATATTGAGTCCTGCTAGCTGAGCAGGAGTTTGAAGTTGAGGCAACTTTCCTTTTTGACACTCAGGCACTGTACTGTATTTCGTACACAAATATTTTAGAAATTCAACAAAATATCAGTCTCCATTTGCAGTACTGATTCTAACACATTTTGCAAGGAAGTAGTTTAACAATCTCCTCTCCTCTTAATACATCTGTCCACCTTTAACCCTCCAACTCTGTTCTCCAACTCTGTTCTCCCCCCTTCCACCCCCCTCCCCCTCTGTAGCAAGTGTTGGTACTTTCAATGTATTTTGGTACAAGGACTTTGCTGACATCAATGGCATTACCAGTTTGAGAACTTTGATAAAAAAGCCATTACCTGTACTAAAAGCAAGGAGTTGATCTTTTCACATACAGTACTCTGGAAACAGAGATGAAATGATTGGGATTGGAAGACCACAAGCAATATACTGTAGCTGCATTTTGTGTTGAATTAGTCCATCCGGTGTTACCAAACTTAAAAGGTTATTAAAAGGAAGATTAGGGATCTGAACTTTCAATTTAGTGCAGCGAAGTAGCAACAGAAATTTTCAAGTTAAACAAAACTTCAAAGATTTGCAAATAAAACCATACAATATTACCTTAAAGTTGTGGGAAACAAACTTTTCTTCTGTGTTGAATTACGCATTAATAATTTACTAATTAGGAAAAGCCAATACAATTGTAATGTGACATACAGTATCTTATACTCAAGGAGTTTGAGTTTTGAGTTTGATGTGTAATACATTGCATGTCTTGGTGCTGAAGAATGATGCAAAGTTAACCAACCTATAAATGGCAGCTTCATGTTCAGTCAAGACTGCTTGTTGAAATGTCTTCCTCTGCAGTCATAGACTATCAGTAGAGTATGGATGCTTACAAACACAGTGATCACCATAAGGGGCCAAGGGTCAAAAAGGATCTTCTAGGGATGGTTGTCACAGGTTTAGGGTCACACCTCCCCCTCCCTCCCCCCAGCTACTGTAAAGTCAAACATTCCTTTCCCTCAGACTCCTGGTTGGTTTTTTAGCCTTTTCCTGCTTACATTTGTCTAAATGTACGCCGTACATAGCCTGCTCCTCGTTTCTAGTATTTGTCAATTTCGGTTTTCCAAGATTACCCATCCCTAACGAGCACATGTCCCTACACACCTTGTACAGGAAGCATATATACAATGACAGTATCTACATACATACATGGCATGCACAACAGCATGTTGACTATGAGCTCCAATGCATTGCAAAGAGCAAATTGCACTGGAGGCAAAATAAGGCTGGAAACAGCCACAACTTTAATTACATAACCATTACACTTTCATTCAAGTTGGTCTAAAAAAAGGCCAAATTTTCTCTCCTGGAAGTCCTTGTTTTTTACATGCATTACAAGTTTCCATAAGTTCAAGGCAAAGAGCTACTCCTTAACATTTGACTAGCCTACATCAGTCAAAATCATTTTGTGACAGTGACGAAGAGCCTCGGAGGATGACACTTAAAAGCCAAGAAAATGCAAAGCACTAGGGGTGGGGGGGGGAAATAAATTCAAACAAGGAAATCTCTACAAATAACCATGGCAACAAATGGCCTGGCAAGTTCTCATTTCCACCGGTGTGACACACGTTTGTTCTGCACTTCTCTACTACAATGCAAACAAGCATCACTTCTAGTTATCTCAGCTACCTTACTTACATCCATCTAAAAGTGGTTGCAAATTAACATGGCATATTACTATATTAGTGCTTAATGAACCACTCAGTATTTTCTCTTGTAACTCTAATGGCCTAATCAGAAGTGTAAGCATGTGGTTGCAGCAAGCAGAAGCATTAGCAAACAAGGTCATCAAATCGGAGAATAATTAAAGCAAGTAAAATAAAACTCTGTGTGTATGTGTGTGTGTGTGTGTCAGTGTGATGGTAAGTGATGAGATTCCCATAGCTCTGCTGTTTCTGTCCCTTCAATATTAACTTAACATTTGTTTCTATCTGCCTGCGATATTTATATGATATTTAGCTTTAAGTCTATTTTACACACATTTTATCCTTCATTTATAATCTTTGATATGTCAATGCCATATTTTATACTTAAATAAATTTAACTGTTTAAAGTTAATGGTGGAAGTATTGCAATAGATTTGCAATAAAATGTGAAAAACTATCCCTATCAAGCTGATTAAAAAGTGTTCAATGTTGCAGTTATAGCACTATATGTTTGTGGTGGCTAAATTATCCCCATCAACATAACTACAACAAGTATAATGTTGCAGCTATAACACTATGTAAGTGGTGGTTAAGACATCAACATAACTACAACGAGTTCAATGTTGCAGCTATAACACTATGTATGTGGTGGTTAAATTATCCCCATCAACATAACTACAAGGAGTTCAATGTTGCAGCTATAACAATATAAATTTGTGGTGGTTACCAGTTCATTCTAGGCACGATAGAAACAGGTGCTAAGGTTGTAGGGAGACAGGTAAGCGAGGAATTAAGTAAATCAACTGTGACAGTCTACAGTTTTACTTTTTGAGTCTTCCTGTTGACCTCAAATGACCTTTGTGCTTTACTTCACTCTCCGAGTTATTGACTTTAACCTTCGCTGGATCCAGATACCAAGTATAAAGTTCATCCAAGCTGTACTTTTGATGATATAGTGTTTACAAGGTTTTCAGACTTTGACCTGAAATGACCAATGTTGATCCCAACAGAAAATCATCCACATACCAAACAGGAAGCTCATCCACCATATATTATCATGTTTAGAAGCCAAGGTGTCACGCACACACATGCACATCACCAACAAATATATCGAAGAGTCAAATCCATTTTCGTTTTACCTCTAATGCACATATACTATCACTTTCCATTTAAAATGCTACAGCCACTCCCAGTGCTTTACTTTGAACCAATTCTATTCACAGCCCATAAAGACAGTTGACTTTTACCAATTCGATTTGCGGTCCCTGGGAAGAAGTCTGCCCACTTTCCTTTTTTGGGGAGGGAAGTTTAAGACTTAAACAAGGATGTCAACCTTGAGAGTTATACACAGAGAAGAGAGTATTGTCTTCACGGATGCTTAATTCAAATGATGCATGCTTAATGCTACCCAATCAGCAATTTAGATATGTTTCCCTTTATCATACATCCTTAATTTCATGCCTTCCCTGACAACACACGGGGATGATTTATTCAGGATTTAAAACTCATTACCTGAAATGCAGGAGAATCCTATATTTTGATGGAAATGAAATCAGCAGTTTTCTGTTTTAATGTAGATCACCATAAAATGTAAATTTGAATTCAGATCAATACAAAAGTAATGAAGAGACATGGAGCAAAGAAAACTGACGTAGCAATAAGCTGTATAAATCGACTGCCTGAATTTCATTTTCATATATTTATGGCAGTCGATAAACAAACAAGTATGTAAAGTAGTTAAAGATCAGAATAGCGATTTAAATAACAACGTAATGACAGGGAATCTATATTTAAAAGCCGTTTGTCTGGAACAACTTGAATTTTAAGAAGTTTAATGGAGAGGAAGACATCCTTTGAGAAGATGATATCAGGTTAAGTCTCATTAACTGTCTTTTTTTACAAATAACATACAGTAAGGTGGCAACCCCTATTTGAAGGGCCTCCTCTAAGCAGTAACAACCTCAATAGTCATTCCTTCCATCTACATGAATATAATTATGAAATTTATTTATTATTTCTTTCTTTCCCTTCTAAGTTTGAGTCCATCTTAGTTTTAACAATGTGTCACAGTAGTACACATTACTGTACCTGGCACAACAGCATGAGTACAGTAGGGCCTTCTAGGGTGACTACAAGACCCAGGGCCAGTAACAGCTACTGTAGTACTAGCAACTAGATACGACATCTATGAATACAGGCAATTGAAGTGAAAATATCCTTAATGCAAATTACCTATAGAAACTAACAGTTACTTTATTAAACTGACTGAAGAAAATGTCCCTATCAGATGAGCTTTTTCACTTGCCTATAACCATATGACCAATTCAGAAGCTAAAACCCCTTTAGGATGTCCTTTGCTTGTTCAAAGCACAACATACTGCATATATGACTGTCCACTGAAAGCTGCTTCACATTAAACCTTGTTTTTCACAAAAGCAAGTTAGACACCAAAGCCTAAATGAGGTTTAAAGAAAGCCTATTACATGCACAAGCAATGTTTTTGCCTTTGTAATGGCAGAGCATCTGATTCTAATCTAATTTCCTTACATCATCATGACAATATAAGCCCTAAAAAGAAGATAATATAAACACGCCCCCTTTTCAGCCACAAGATCTTAGCAACATCTAACTTCCTCTCAGGATGCCCAAATCTCCATCAAAAGAAAAACTAGGTTGCCATGACAATATGCCTTTACTCAATATCTCTGAGCAGCCTTGAAAGTGTCAGATGGAGAATATCCTAATACGAATGTTATACCTTGTAAAGCAAACAAGAGGCCAGACGCCATTGCAGTTTTCGAACTAATATATGATGATTCCATTGCTGAGTAGATCTATAGACCGACAGCACAGCTTAATATACAAGTTCTACATTATGACATGGTCTCTATAGTCTGCAGCAGAACCATTCATTATTTGTGAAGCCATGAACAAGAAGGCATGGTTACCAAGAGAAGTAATGCCACATAATGCTCGCCCCAACTGCATGATGTCACTGGTTTGACTTGTTTGGATACGACTGACTGATAATGTTTGTGCATGGTAAGAATCAAGTCTGGGCTCAGTTTAATTAAACTTCCTCCCCAAAAAGACTTTGGTTAGCAAAATGGACAAGATGGATACAGAGCGACTCCCTGGCTGTGACAGCGATAAGTAATATAGGATGACGAGCGATGGGCTTCCAACAAACATATTAGTGATGGAACTTCCTCAAAGTCGCCACAGGATCCCCAATAATGACGGTGTAAGAGAGCCAAGGCAGAATAAGACAATGAGAAAAGCATTATAAGCTTTCAAAGCAGTATTTGACATTGAACTTGGTACAATATTTATTTTCTGAAGTGGAGAAAATGATCAAAAATAATGAAAATCGCACCAAAATGATGAACTTATTGAACACACTTTGAGGGGTCCCCCCCCCCCAATAGAAGCAAAAATCATTCTAGTAACTTTGTGTGACTAAACACTTTCTGTATAAAATAACGACTTGCTAATTAGTAGTATGCATATGACTGAGACCACAAATGACTCATCAATTAAAAGAGATGGGTACATCCAATTACGAGTGGAAACTACAGTACCTGGTCATAATGACAGATGTTAAGTTCCTAGTCAATATTATAGAGTACTCACTAATATACAGTGTGGAGCATTAGCTGAGTGTTGTGCACACAAGGTCTACCGAAACAAACGGTAGTACACAAGACATCCAACTCTGATGATAAAGCTACAGTAGTAACACCATTAATTACTGGTTTGGGTATTGACGAGTGACGAGCTTACCTGTCTCCTCACAACCTTAGCACCACATTCTACCGTAAAAGGTTACCAGGACATTCTAGAACATGGTGCTAAGGTTGTGAGAGTACAGGTAAGGAGGGATCACTGTTTCATCATGTATTAACAGTTTGGAATGGTCGACTTTTGTACTGTTGCTATGACGATATAGCCTAATTATGCATATCATCTGTATGGTCTTAACGATCTCCTTCGGTAACATTGGTAGCATATATAATATATCACAATCATGCCAACCTACTTTCTGGTGAAAAGGTTTGGTCCATTCGCAGAGTTCACAGACCGAGTGAATGAAAATCCAAACCGTGTGTCATGTCATTTGTCTATACCGTATGGATTGGAAACACTATTCAGGACGCATGACTTACTTGACTTACTAGATAGATAGATTTATTTTATTTCGTCCATTAGAATATGGAAATTTGTCGCCCTGCAGCAAAATATATAAAATATCAAATATTAAAGTTATAAACAGAATACAGTTAAAAATAAGTATATATAAACAAAACACAGAACATTTTAAAAACAGGTAAAAATACCAACAGCAACAACATAACAAAGTATTTATAACAAAATCACCTATTTCATTCTAGGGAGTAGGGTTAGGGTTAGTTGTTACATTGTTATGCAGGTAACCGTTTATCATGGTATCATCAGCATATTTAATAATAGAACAGACATCCTGTTAACTTCTGTAATCATTGGTGTACAGGCAGAAAACGACAGGCGACAGATAGCCTCCCTGGGGAGCACCTGTACTAACTGACAGAACATCAGAACAAAATGCCACTTAATGCAACAAACTGTGGTCTGTCACTTAAATGATTTAAAATCCACAAAAATAGCTTACGATTAACACCCAAAGTTAAGATTTTATGAATTAATAAGTGCGGCGGAATGGAATTGAAGGCACTTGAAAAGTCAACAAATGTAGCCCTCACAAAAGGAGGGCTGTGATGCAAGAATGTCACAGTTAGTTCAAAGGTTGGATCAGAGCGTGTATAAATTTAGGAGAGGAATGAAATAAATTCAGCTTCAAACTTCAATAGCTTACATAAGGAACATAATCATAAATTTGTTGACACAGAAAATTTTGCAAATTTGAAAGTTCCTGGTTACTATTATATCTTCAGTGATAGTTCATGAATACTTGTAGGTAAAGTAGAGTTTACAGCATATATACGAAGCCTATCTACTCACTAATACCTGTCACATTTCACTTTTCTTCGAAAAAGCCTTTCTATGATCCAAAAACAAACTAAAAATAAATACCTTTCCTTCCTTCCTTTTAGCAGCTTTAGTTTCCTCATGATTATGTATAAAAACTCACTGTATGTATAATACTATAGAAAAAATTATTATTGCTCCAAGATAGATGAAAACTCCATTAAGTACTAAAAAGGGAAAACTTTAAAAAAAAACTTTCATGTGATGAATGCACAAAAAGTGTTTGCACATGTACTGTACCCAGCTAATTAACTTTCATTTGGTAAAAAAATACAGGAGGGTGTCTTTGTGTGATTTTGAAAGTTTAAACTTTGAATATAACTCTGAGGGTTTACAAATATTGCCCTCTCCCCCCTCCCCCTGCCCCCAATGCAAAATGGCTGCTCTCTTTGTACAACTTTCTAGACTTTTACAAAGGTTAAGTTTGAAAAGAACTGTTGATGTTAAGAAAATTTCCACAACCAGTTCTTCCTTAAAAGTTGCAGAAAGGTGGGCTGGGTTTTTTTTTCATTTTTTTAATGTGTGGCATGCAATTCATAAAGATGTAAAAAATTGTTATTGTATGTGTTGCTGTTGTTCTGATTTAATTGTTTTCTAAATAAATGATTCCAGTGTGAGATACTTACAGTAATAACACTAGGTATTAGCCTTGTCAGAATCACATTAACAACTGCATCAATAAAAACTGAGGATTCAAAATTTGATAATTTTGATTCATCTTTCAACCTGTTTCCTATTTATATGCCATTGGCACTGTAAAATTCAATATGTTAATTAAGATCGGAGTACAAGATCTGACACCAGTGTCTCAGCTTGAATAACCATACGCATCCACTGTCCGATTGTCAACATATTCCTGACTCGGACCAATAATACATAAAGCAGAAATTTAATTAAAGACCAAAACGAACATACTGCTACTGTATTCTCTAGTCATATCCTAATTGTTTGAGCATGCTGGCCATGTCTGCTCAATAGTACTTCTTGTAGATAACAGATGGCCAATATTTACTTTAAAATTTAACTCACTCAGAGCCTACACCTTAAGTTACAAATTATGTCAAATCAACAGAGAATTATTAACCATCACTTCATCACCTAAGAAGGAATCACTTCTGTTTGATTTTAAAGGGACCTATTGATCGTTGTTTCTACAACTATTACAGGGCAAGATAAACACAGAATGTTGCTAGATATAATTTGGAAATTCAGTATCAAAATGGTGAAAGACATTCAAATCAAATCGTACATTAACATCATTACACTGACAATTAAAGGACATATGGGAAGGGTGAGTGAGTGAGTGAAAAAAAAGTAACGGTCAAAATTTCCTTTGAGAAAGAATATATTTATCAAAAGAGCCCATGTGGTATGTATGCACATAATACATATACACACATAAGTAAGTATATACTGATTGAGTTCACATATAATCCACAGCTCATATCAGTTATTGACTGAGCCAGACTACACACAAGTTCTATATATTCTGCATTCAGAGTTGGCTGACAATACTGACAATACTTCTATGGATTTCTGCCATTGAGAGACTTGACAAAACTACCATCTGTTCCAATTACAGAACCGTGTTGGCTGCGGCAAAACCGAATCCACTGCATCTAATATGAGATGAACGGTCTCACCCTAACGACTGCATGCAGATGAACGTGTGACAATAAACTCGTCAATGTGTTAGTCGTAAAACACAACACATGCAAAGCGTACACGCACAGAGTACATGTATGCAAGATTAGAACACTGCCCGTGATTTCAGCATCGACACAAAATATTCTGAATTTGTTTCTCTCTCAAATGACAAGTTCAAAAGCCCTGACTCTGTAACTGTATGCTGGCAGATACACTTAACAGAATATTTCTTGAAATTATTCAACTGGATGGAAAGTTAAATGAGATGTGAAATTTGCCAGGTTTTGTAACAAATTAGAATATTTCTCCCAGCTAGGAGCTATTAACTGCTGATCAAACTGGTCATGCTCATTCAAACAAACAATTACATGTACATTGTACAATGTACAGTTGTAGTCTTTGGTTTATCATTCACAATTTACAAGTTGAGAACTATAAATTTATGCAATAATTACAAAACTTTAAAAGAGTGGCTTAAACTAGTCACTGGTGCATTGTTACCTAATATATCAGATGGATCAATAGACAAGGTTTTCTAACTGTATTAAACAACACCCTTAGGGAGAGAAGGGGCCATTTGTTACATGTTGGAGAAAGCTGAAATATACCTACTGTACTGTAGCACAATGACATGAACAGTTTGACAAGGGCAAGGCTTGATGATATCCTGTGATTTACTCACATGAACACAACAAGGAAACTATTTTTTATTTGTATTTCAAGGCACACTAATTGAAATCAGAGTTGACAACAGGAATATATATAACATATCTTCCTGATAGAGCATATATAAATATAACTTCAATCTTTGTAACTTAATAAATCTTTCTTTCTTCATAGATTTATGCATGACTAAACAAAGTCCAGATAATGACACAAACATATGATTAAATACTGTTATTGGTGATCACAAACTCTTTTTGTTTTTTTTCTATTCTTTTTAAAAAATAAATAAATGGGAAACGGAGCTGTGTTTTAACTATTGAACCACAATTACTTACAAGCTACGGCTCAAAGAGAAGATACCAATGAAGAGGTATATAGTTAATAATAAATGAAAAGAAAAGATTTTATCTTCTCCTGAAGCAATTACATCATTTCATAAATCGCAAACAAAGCAACTCACAGCAGTGGCAAGCTTTGCTGTGGTACAAAAGAAATTTCACTTTTATCAAGTTTTGACAAAATGGCTACTTTTAGAATGCAAAATCAAACAATCATGTCAGATGATAAGGTAGGCCGAAGGATGGAGTGATATCATCGTGGCATAATATTGAACTGATCTAATAATAGTTAATGGCAGATTTTCAACACTCATTTTAAATTTTAAATTATAAAACTAGTCTGCAATGAAACCAAGGCCTGACAATTAAAACTGTGTTAAATCCAATTCAGCAATCTCTCATCATCAATGCAAAACTGGACCGTGACACAGAGGGATTAGCTGTATTCAGTTAATTAGCTCAACGACTCCGAAGTATACAGAACCACTGCCATTGACAGTCTTTAATCCGACTAGGAAAGACAATAGATCGATGGCATCACACACGCTATCAGCACAGCATATATGTTTGGATCCCGGTTTATTTTTAACCTCATGGTATAACAGAGCACTTTACTACAGTAGTATTGCAATGACCGATGCAATCAATGCAACAAATGATCGCGATTTATAGTATAAAAATATCCATGTGTAATTCCCACATGGTGTGTTTGTCTTTTACAGTTATATCGTAAAATTATATCAGACAGCAATGCGTGTCGTTGTTATCCAATATGCAAATTTTGGGCATTGCAACTTTTGTCTTTTAATCATATATCATCACTGTGATCTAAGACACTACGAACCTCCATTAAACTAACTTCATTATTTCACTCATGCAACTACTTTCCCACAGAGTTGCAGTAGCCAGCCAGCCCTCTTAAAGCAGCATTTTGCGTCCTTTTCTATGATTTTTCTCAACCTCACTGACTCCACTATGCCATAACGACATACATAACTAGCTTATCTATTTATATTTTACTTCAAATGGTGGCATTAAAGTCGAAAAAATTGCAACCTTCAACTTTGTTGTTCTCCAAGATATTTTCCGTTGGGAACCCAATAAACCTCGCCCATAATATGAATATTTAAACACTACGAACGTCATTGACAGATACGTAATATAACACCACGCTTGATTTGTGTACAGTCTATATGGCAGTTGTACCAGGCAGTTGCATCACAACTCCCTGGTTGTACCAACGCAAAGTCTTGAATCTATTTTTAGCCACGGCTCATAACTAAACCAGCATCTCTGATTGGTTGAATTCAAACTAGTGGGTTTGGGAACTGAATGCGATTAATTTTGTATGTGGAATACTCGCCAATTAACGTTTTTGGCAGGGAAAAACTTGGCTAATATCTTAATTTGCTGTTTTGTGATTTGATGTATGTAAAAAACTCGATGGACATGTCAAAAAAGTAGAAAACGGCGACCAAACGCAAAATGCTCATGAATAAACATACTATTCACTGATTGGTGGAATTCAAACTAGTGGATTTGGAGATATGAAAACTTTGTCGAGGACACTTTTACTCGTTATCGACATAAGTCGTTAATTACTCGCTAATTAACGCTCTTGGCAGGGTGAAACTTGGATGGTATCTTAGTTTGCTGTTTTATGATTGATACATCTAAAAAAATCGATGCACATGTTAAAAAGGTGGAAAAAAGCGACCTAACGCAAAATGCTGCTTTAACAACTACTATATTATTTGTAGCAGTTTTGTACTGAACCTTGAAAGATTCTTACCAACCCAAATGTCAAATTCCTGAGTTATAACTTGCCATTCAAGAATCAGATAATGCAACACAATTTTCAGAAACTGTGGTAGTAATAATATCTGATGCATCTGTTGATTACTTATCTTTCTTCTGGTGAACACATTTCAGACATGAAATAGGCTTTATCCGAAGAGGTTAGGCTAGTACTACATATACAATAATACTGTTGGTTAGGCCTCAGTATTTTCATCAACAATTGGAAGAAGTCTACATGTGCATTTTTGTTTCAACTGAACAGATATGAAATTTTAACATAACATTATATGAAAGAAACAATTTTATTATGGATGAATATCATTTTTCCATATAACACAGGCTTTGTTGCAAGTACAGTACTTAGCAAATTTTTCTCAGGCTGGGGAAGGGGCATGATGGGAAGTGAACTCACATAACTATATGTATTGTCAAGGTCCCTACCTCGTTTGATACTGATGTACGTCAGAATCTAGAGATAATCTCTTAAACAGGAGTGATGAGTTTTTCATCAGATTCCAATCAGAAAAAGCTGTGTATTTAGTGTCATGGATGAGTTAGCTACACAAAGTCTTCCTTTTCTACCTGGCACAGTGCACAGTGTATCGTATATATGCAGAGAAAAATCTTGGCAAATCCCCTAGAAATGTTTGAACCATATAAGTAATGGCTGTTCATAATGTAGCCATGACAATGTACTATCAAACATTCAGTAAACATTTTTGTTTCCATCGAGTTTCAGGTCATGTTTGGGAGTATTGATTATGAGGATGGGTTGGATAATACTAAAGAAATCACATAATGCAACAAATTGTGGGTTCACAAAAGGTATGCTTGTCCGTCATACAGCATTTATACCGTTTTGCATGCAGAGCTTATAATGTCACTGATTTTTTTTCCTTCTTCATGGCATGAATGATGGAAACACTGACTACACATAAAGTAACAATGCTGCACTACGGTATACTACCAACATGTAGTTAATGCTTTGAATATAATAATAATAATATTTCCCTTGCTTTGTTAGTCCTTTCACTAATTTCAAAACCACACTAGAACCAGGCCCGGGTAGGCTATTCATTGCGTACAATAGGCTGTTTCATTCAGGTGAGATTCCTATTGTATTGTACACAATATCCTGAGCCAAGAATAGATCGTTTTCGGAGACTTCGGAGGTTACTGAGTGACATCATCAGGAATATTCACACTTCACAGGTTGAACTTCCGTTACTTGCGGATTGGGAGTTTGAGTTTTGCGGTGGCCTCTACCTCATTCATGTGAACTGATTCATTATAATACAAACTTTTGCTTCCGTATAAACCCCACCAGTAATAACGGTAAATTTTCATAAATAGTTTTCACCCAGACACTCCAAGCTCCATTGGATTACACATTAACAATGATCTCATACATTAAAATGTTCATGATCTTCCATACCATCACTTAAATATACCTGGGAAACTCTCTTTAACCCTCAGCTATCTGCACCCTGGCATGATGCCCTAGATTTTTGTCAGGACTTGATTATTTAAACAGTATTGATCAACCACATTAATCAATACCAATTGAAGCAAAAATAAACTATGAACTTTTGGAGCGACATTGCAGCTAAAGACCTGACAGCATTGATACAATACATAATACTGTACAGGTACAGTATACTGCAAGACTGGCACAAGGAACATTTCATTGGGTTGGTTGGAAAATTCAAGATCTCTCTAATCATTCTCAGAAGAATATTCACCCATATGGTAAAAAAAAAACAAAAAAATATGGATATTGGGAAACTTAGGGGAATGCATTTATTGATCATTTTAGTCCTTTTGTACTATCTATGAAAATGTCATTTGGGGGTGGAGGGGAGGGCCCTGGATTGATCCTTGGGTCTACTTCTCAATTCTGGACAAAAGTTTCCTCGGAAATGTCTTTAGGTGAAATCCCAGGAATAAAAACTAGAAAAGGTTACATAATTGCTACAAAAATAAATGATGAAACATCAACTGTGGTGATATCTTGAGGTAGTTTTTTTTAGGTTTATTTGTCTAATTTTGGCATCGGTTATCACTGTAGTCATAATTGCAACAAGCAGGAGATAATTGTAAACTTCCAAACTGCCATAATCTTTGCTTACCTTTGAAATCCATGTAAATACACAACCCACATGAATGATGTTATACTATAACACCAAAATACATCAGCCATATTTTTAGAATGCGTAAATAAGCACCAAACTCACACTGACAAAAGCGGTAATCACATGAGAATGTGCTAATGTCTTTTATGTTATTATTCTAAGAAGGGGCAGCACTCTTCACATGACTTGCTACCATTGGGGCTTACTATACAGCTCTTTAAGTTCAGTCTTGATTGACCTTAGGACTCTATAACCTAAATAACTGGCATAGCCTGTGGTTTCACCTTAAAGATTCACTCCAGGGAGACAAATTCAATTCATACTGACAATTATGAGGAAAGACCTAGGATGATGAAAAAATGCAGAAAGTTTACAATTAGGAATAGATCGAACTTACTTATTTGACTAAATGAATATAACAGTTTCCCTATTTATCTCCCTCTGCAAAAATGTTCAGCCAATCAGTCACAAGATCCATAATGACCAGAAAGTGTTTTAGCAAAATAAAATTGCCCTAAGGAGTATTTTAGGAGAGTGTTTTTAGTCACTGTAAATATGGAATATTCTGTGCCTTGAAATGGGAGTTACTACTTTAAGTTTTGCTTGTCAATACTTGACTTAAGGAAATCTTTATCTGGAATCATCAGGAGTCTGCCATGGTTTTATGACTACGTGTACATATACTTACCTATATTAGTATGCATCAACTTTCGGCATATCCTGGCTTCTCTCTCCAACTTTTGAATATCTGCACGGATGAAAAAGGAGAAAACAAAATAAAGGTAACTGAGATGAAGAACCTGTATTTTACTCCCATTAAAGGCTACTAATGCATATTCCAACAGAAGTCCTTCCCCCGGGGGGTGAAGGTGGCATAAAGCTACAATTATTTGCAATTCAGATTACAGATCACCAGCAGCTACTGCAACAGAGTACAGTATATGCAATAAAACAGCCATCTTTGAATAGGATGGTTGGCATGGCAATCTTAACTGTCTGTACACTATTATAAGGTGGCCTAACTTTTCTTAGAGATACCGGTGGGATGCAGATGAACTTTCAGTCATTTTTTGTTTCTTTTTAAAGTCTTCCCTTTCATTCAACTCCTGGCAGTCCTGGGGATAGTGAAATGTGTCAGTATGTTACAGGGTAATACGTTTACATACTTAACATGCAAACACATTGTAGTCCACAAGCTGCTGGTTGGTAAAGCAACTGGCTAAGAAAGTTGCTCTAACCACAGAATAAAAGAAAAGCACACACCGTCTGCCAATTAAGAATTAATGAGATCAGGACATGTGGCTAGTATTGTAGTGAGACTAGTGAGTAGTGATTATTGAGGCTCCATTAAGATCATTTTACAACCCTTGGAACAGTTCTACAGAGAGGAAGGAAGGACTAAGTGTTTCTTTTAAAGTGAAAATACAACAGCAGCTATCAAATGTAATTTTAAAGTGCTATCCACAGCTACTCTCCGGGCACCATTAATGAACATGTATACACTAAAGAACGACGATGACAATGTTTCAAATGGAACTACTTTAATGCGCAGTTTTGTCACTTGTTACGCCTTCTGAGGAACAAACATCACAACAGTTTCCCAATAATTCTTTGCACTTTTTCTTACTAATTCTTGGCTACATGCATGCATGAGCTGGCTTTGGGGGCCTCATGTCTTGTCAAGTTTCAACTTTGCAGGTGTATTTACAAAATTTTTCTAACACCTGAAGTCCTGATGTTGAGGCAAAGACGCTTCTTCACCCAGGCAACGTGTTGAGACTGAAGCAAATGGTGGGTAATTTATACTGAGCAGAAACAATCACTTTGAGATGCGTGCCTAGAATGAGTCCTGGTGTAATGAGCTCGATATATACTGTACATATACTGATGGAATGCTGCAGACCTCAAGTACTCAAATTTACCTTTAACAAGTAACAGGAAGTTAGTTAAACACGGCTTAAGTAGCAGACAATTTATGCGAGATGTTGTACAGGTCTACAACCTCAATTAGCAGGAGAGCAAATTTCTTTAAAAAATGTGGTATATAGGTTAAAAAGTACAAGTTCAAAGGACAAGCTTTAGCTGATATGAAGGGAGTTAAGATTAACTCTTTATAACAAGCATTCAAGTATTCATTGATTCTTTTCAAAGGAGATATCAATGCTTTGCCATCCTTCAGACTTACTTATCACAAGTATTTGTTCCAGCAGGCTTAGAAGTATTATAACTTTGTAAGATTCACAGCTTAAAACTGATATTCCTGTGGCTGAAGATGATTGCTTTAATGTGGTATATAGGTTAAAAAGTACAAGTTCAAAGGACAAGCTTTAGCTGATATGAAGGGAGTTAAGATTAACTCTTTATAACAAGCATTCAAGTATTCATTGATTCTTTTCAAAGGAGATATCAATGCTTTGCCATCCTTCAGACTTACTTATCACAAGTATTTGTTCCAGCAGGCTTAGAAGTATTATAACTTTGTAAGATTCACAGCTTAAAACTGATATTCCTGTGGCTGAAGATGATTGCTTTAATGTGGTATATAGGTTAAAAAGTACAAGTTCAAAGACAAGCTTTAGCTGATATGAAGGGAGTTAAGATTAACTCTTTATAACAAGCATTTCAAATATTCATTGATTCTTTTCAAAGGAGATATCAATGCTTTGCCATCCTTCAGACTTACTTATCACAAGTAACTGTTCCAGCAGGCTTAGAAGCATTATAACTTTGTCAGATTAACAGCTTAGAACTGATATTCCTCTGGCTGAGGCTGATTGCTTTAATGTGGTATATAGGTTAAAAAGTACAAGTTCAAAGGACAAGCTTTAGCTGATATCAAGGGAGTTAAGATTAACTCTTTATAACAAGCATTTCAAATATTCATTGATTCTTTTCAAAGGAGATATCAATGCTTTGCCATCCTTCAGACTTACTTATCACAAGTAACTGTTCCAGCAGGCTTAGAAGCATTATAACTTTGTCAGATTAACAGCTTAGAACTGATATTCCTCTGGCTGAGGCTGATTGCTTTAATGTGGTATATAGGTTAAAAAGTACAAGTTCAAAGGACAAGCTTTAGCTGATATGAAGGGAGTTAAGATTAACTCTTTATAACAAGCATTTCAAATATTCATTGATTCTTTTCAAAGGAGATATCAATGCTTTGCCATCCTTCAGACTTACTTATCACAAGTAACTGTTCCAGCAGGCTTAGAAGCATTATAACTTTGTCAGATTAACAGCTTAGAACTGATATTCCTCTGGCTGAAGATGATTGCTTTAATGTGGTATATAGGTTAAAAAGTACAAGTTCAAAGACAAGCTTTAGCTGATATGAAGGGAGTTAAGATTAACTCTTTATAACAAGCATTTCAAATATTCATTGATTCTTTTCAAAGGAGATATCAATGCTTTGCCATCCTTCAGACTTACTTATCACAAGTAACTGTTCCAGCAGGCGTAGAAGCAATATAACTTTGTCAGATTAACAGCTTAGAACTGATATTCCTCTGGCTGAAGATGATTTCTTTCATATTAGCAAAATTACTACAAAAAGGCTGCATCTTTAGATCAATACCACATCCTCATAGAGATTTGTCTAGATGCTATATATGGGAAGATATGAATTATGATATGATAATATGTAAATGCATCTGGCAACAACAGAGTGAATGATATCGTCATGGCAATTGAGGTGAGAAAATCTATTTGTCTGTCTTAATAATGCTTCTTTTCAAGGATAAATCAACAAGAAAGATTATAAAAGCCTTAGAATTAAAAACTTTGAAAGACCGTCTACCCCTGATGACCTAACAGACCACCAACTGTAAGTCACTTCTCAGAAGTAAGGAAGGTTAAATAGACAATCAAAATAAGTTCAATTCAAACACTCATATCTTGAGTTTGGGACAAGCTATTGAGATCCAGTTTTCAATTAACAGTGGGAAATATTTTTTCTCTTCGATATGAGTGTGACATTGTTTACCACTGGAATATCCCTTGAAACTTGAAATCTAGTAGTTTTTCACTAATTTTATAGTTCATGGTTGAAAGTGAAATTTTTGTTCATGGTGTTTCTCTTTTCATGGTGTTTCAAGGTTTCATGGTGAAACTATTAAAATTTAAGATCACACTCATCATTAATAGGCTTGCTCATAATCTATTATTTTATTCTACGAAAGAACTAAACCAATATGTACTGACAATATGTATATTATCTCTTTCAAGTAAATATGTACTTGATTAGGATAAATATTCCTTTAAAATGTGATTAAACTTTTAGTACAATGTGTCCTCATGTTTCTCTACTTCTCCTGTTTGTTTGAAATTATTTTTGGGTGGAAGAAGGTTGTTATATTTTGGTTTGTTTTTGTTTTGTATAAATGGTGAAAATTGTAGTTACCTTATGTTAACTTCATTTCCTTTGTCTATTTGTGCCTCAGTATTGCTTTCCCCCTGCTTGTTATTTTCAAGCAGTAATTTAAATTTTACCTTCAAAAGAAGTCTTTTTACACAAAAACTATGCATTTATCCACAATCCTGATATAACTTTGCAGTTTGCACTATACACCTATTTATTGGTCTAGTTTTTTTCTTGTGTGGGTGAGATCACATAGGTCGACAATTTGCATAATGTGATTGCACGAAGCAATTAGGCAAAAGTTATTTTGGTATGTTCATCCTTGGTGTTTTGAGGCCGACTTAGATCTTTGCATGCTATATTTGTCCCTTAATATCCAAACTTTAGGTGTGTATACAGCATAGTATGGTTGAGCTTGTGTTAACTTTGTCCTTAGCATTCACAGTTACTCCTAAATATTGTCAAGATTGTAAATTCCTGCCTCTCTATTTTTGTAACATTCACTATGTTAATTACAATATTCACTTTAGTAATAAGTGGGAAATGTTTTTCCAAAAAACTGTTTTACTGACTTTAATAAGACTGCGTAATCTAGTTTTTGAACATTCCAGAATGATTTAGCATTTTAAGCCATAGTTCTGATTGTTTGAAAAAGAAGAAATTTATTTCACAGTTTGCGATTGAACCTTTTAAGATTCACCCCCTACAGATCATATTTCCCAATACATGTGATCAACATATCACAAACGTTACTAATTCTGAGAGCCACGGTCTCCTACTTTTACACAAGTAATAGTGTCATTCCAATTTTAGGGTTTCTGACGTTTTTTTAACACTGTGTGTTTTATGTTTTAGCAACATTTTCATCCTGGTATCCATTTTATATTTTGAATCTGCTTTTAGTTTTGAACTCGTTTTGACTTTGAAGCTCTTGTTTTTACCCAATTTGCATTGTAGTTTTTATGATCAGTGGCTGAATAAATACCTATCTATTCCATGTGTCTGAGAGCCACGGTCTCCTACTTCTATGTTACAGTTACAAGTAATAGTGTCGTTCCTCGTGTCTGAGAGTGACTTTGTCCAATATCTACACCTAATCACCAGAATACCTAGTCCCCTGCCTTGTGCAGATAAATCTGTATATATAGTGCCCTTGACATACTCAAAACAACATTTATTAACTCTATAGTCTGGAGTGGAATATTGCGACCAGCTGACTGAGTGACTTCGGAATGTTATCATGACCAAAGTCTCGTGCTTCATCATACACCGTTGTTGTGGTCTCCATGCAGACATGTCCTGGTACACCCGACATGTATCCAAATGTTAGCATATATATCACACTGATATCTAAGGACACAGCTGCTGTCTTCTGCTTTCAGTTGATATTCATGTGCTAAAAGTATATAATATTAATTTCCTCCTAGAATCCAAAATCAGAACCAGTCTTCCAAAGACCAAACAGGCAAATAGTATGGTGAGCACTGATTAATCTATTCATTCATCCATTCATTACTACAGTTAATTAGGAAGGTTGTACTGTAACTAACGAATGTTCAATCTTCCTAATAAAGTGTACCCTAACAAGTCTTATTGTAGTCAACACAATTATAATATCCTAGGCTGGTAAAAATTGTGGAAGAGACAAAAATGGAACTTTCCTGAACAATTTGTACCTGAGACAAAACATTTTCAATATGACAGACGTTGTGATGATCATGAAAACTGACCACTAGAGACTAAATCTTTACTTTGAAATTCATTTCTACCGAAGATAAGCGACCCACAGCAACACACAGTATGTTCCAATATTGGATTTGCACTGCAAAACACCTCTCTGGGAGACTGTAGGAATGACACAGCATAGTCGCCCTGGAGGAGACACATATGTACGTATATATTCTAAGTGATGAAGATATCTGCTTGCAGGTTTCATTAACTTATTAATAATTCAACCAGTCAGCTAGACATATCTTGAGCACATGAGTGTTTTCTAAGCTGACTATATATACTCTATATGCTGCTTGTGTAATATTTGCATTTTCGGAAATATTACTTAAATTCAATGTCTTATTGATAACTGCTGATTCATGTATCTTTTATACCACTGGATTAATATAGAGAGAAGACAGGTAAGAGAGAAATGAAATTAACATTGGATTTAATTGGATTTAAGTAAACTTTTATGATGAAAATTTCTCTTTTTTTCAATGTTTTCTACTGTGGAAAAGCTGTCAACATGGCTGGGTTGATTGATTGAATTTCATTAAATCTTCATGAACCTTACTGGTTTGCGGAGTAGCAGGAGACCAACTGATGCCTGTACAAACATACAGCGAGAAAAGGACACACACTAGTGGAACTTTCTTGAACATTTATGAAAAACATGAAAAACTTAAGAAGATACAAAGTACTTCAATATAGGTGAAAGAAAATCTTGTTCCTGAAGACAATCACTAAAATGTAAACGAAGTGAAAAAATTCTTGGGGATGAAAAGTTTGCAGACAATTCAGGTATCTGTCTTCTGTAATAGGAAGGAGAAGGTGGACGGTGTCCCGGAAGTGGAATGTAGGGGGGCACAGTGATAAAACGTTCCACTCATGTAGTTTGGGTAGATAAGAAAGTGTTTATGTAGATTGGAGATGATAAAGAGAGGAGTCAAATAAATATATAAGATATAATGACTTTTAAGAAAAAAAAAACAATAATACTGGTAGAATTTCAGTATTTACTAAATGTTTTTTAATAAGACTCTGGATTCTAGTCATTGATGGTTGTTATGTTTCCTAGAATGTATTTACACCAAAATGAGTGAAAAAAAGACCTTTTGTTTATCAGTAATTTACTCTTATTTCAATTCTTTGTAATTCATAGTACAACCTTACTGCCAGCTTTGGTGGATTGCAAAAAGGACAAAGCCTTTACACAAATTGTTTACTATATTTTAATTCTACAAGGAATAGAACCATGAAGACACTATCATGTTTGGCTTGCCTCATTAATACTACACAAAGGTAATTTCTTTTCCGTGAAATCAACATTTTGACCTTCGAACCTGTCCGTTGTCACAAGCAACACAGGTGTCAAATCTTTGCCAGACGTACCACCGACCCGGTGTGTGCAAACAATTCACGTCAGACCACACGCCCATGGACATTGATGATTAGCTTTCAACACCATTTCTCTCAAGCCGACCGTTATATGGAATTATTTACCCAAAAGCCTCCCAGTTTGATCAAAATCAACACACTCCCTATGAATAACTTATCCAAATCCATTCATACGAAAGACAATTTTCCAATTATCGTACCTACAATCGGCCCTAAAGTGGGTTCATTGAACCGGCTGAATGAGCCTTAACTTCCACTACTACTCCCCGTCTCCCGTTAATCACTTCACTGAATTGATGCTCATTTGATCGTCCATAATGCTCTGTGAAATTATAAAATGCTATTAGGGAGTAGCACTGTATCCCGGCCACACATTTACTCCCTAGCTAGGTTTTCTCTCTGCACCGATACCACGTTAATGAGTATAGGGCATAGCAGCATGTTACTTTCGTCCTCTGTGGAGTGATGTGTGTACGTACCACCATTGCCACAGCGTCTCAGTAGCAAACACAGCTCACCGTTCTCAATTGCTCGGATAATGAACGAATGAAATGACAGGTTAATCGCATTGTGGGAGCTATTGAGAGGCGGGTTGCTCTTCACATGAAGCTAAGTAGTCGACAAATATTGAGCTCTAACACTTAAAGCCTTTGCATGTGTAGTGCAGTAAAAATGTATTTCAATTGAGAGTTGGCACTCTGAGCTAGGATGAGAAAGTCTAGAAATAGAAATCAATGTGAAAACTAAAAAACATTAGTACTCCAGTTTAAAGGTAAAATAGACCAGATAATATCATCTATACTACTGTTTGTTCCATTCATTTGTTTACTATAACAAAACATCAACACATACATCAAGAAAATAGCAAGTCATACATGTAGCCTCTTGCTATAACACTGCTATTGTCACATTTAATGTTGCAAGAATGTTAAGGTAAAGGCTAATGTTTTAAGATTGCTTTGTGAAGTCTTGATTGGTTTAAGACTATAGTAGTCAAGTTATAATGTTATGGGATTCCTATAATTAAGTCTAATATGGAAAGACTGCTTAAGTTACAGTAAGCCTGATCTTGTAAGACTCCTGTAGTTACATCTTATATTGAAAGAATGCTATCATGAAGTCTAATGTTGTAAGGCTATTGTAGTTAAGTCTAAATGTGGTAAGACTGCTCAAGTTACAGTAAGTCTAACCTTGTGAGACTCATGTAGTTACGTCTACTGTGGTCAGACTGCCGTCCTTACGCCACTTGTTTAGTAACTATTTTATTTGTTGTGCAACCCAAGTTCCAACCTGACGTCCTCTTTTGTATAAAGGTGTCCACGTTAGGAGTACCAACTCTGTCTTTTCCCAGATGTCAGCTTGCCAGCACATGACCTATAGACGCTAGTTACTTATTTGCATGCAATACATGCAATACAAAGAAACAGAAATGGTGGTGAGAAAAGGGACATCTTTGGGGACTGCCTTCTGTCTATTTAACATACATATTCATTGGATGCTTTAGAAAATTGAATGGACTCAATATCAAGCAATAGCTCAATTATTTATAGAACGAAAAGTACACTGTAGGTGACAAACAATTCCAGCTTCATAAAGGAATGTAGGACAAGGTGAAAGGTTGCTCTCCTCCAAATAATATAAGCTAGCAACGTTATCATCTAGATGGTAGATCCACCCTGACACCCCCCACACGCCCCCACACCTGGCCAAACAGGTTCCTATGCTTCAGTAGGTAATCACAGCAAGCTTCTGTTGAAAGACAAAAAGTTCCATTCCTATGGTAAGATACTGAGTATTGGTTAGCATTATTTCAACGGTAAAGACGGTGGTCCATATTCTGAACACAGTAAAATAGGGTAGTACTACTGGGTAGTTCACGTGCATTGAATATGTGTCAATTTAATGCAAAATGCTACAAAAAACAAACTATAAAAACCATATATATAGCTTTTCTATCTTTGCTAATGCAATTAGGGTTTAACACTCTGAATACTACACAGTTGGTACAACATAGAACTTATAAGTACATGAACAAATAGTGTGTAAAAAAAAGTTAATGAATGAAACAATATATATGTTCCAGTTAGCAAGCAAAATAATCAGTGACAGCCCCAGATTTTCCAAAGTGGGAGAGGGAACCAAGTGAAGGGCAACCAAACTGTTTATGAGGGCAAACATTTTGGATGTGCCAATTGCACCACCACCTGCATAACGTGCACATCCTGGTCAAATTTATAGGGGGACAGTGGGCTACATCCTCCGGCCCTCCTCATACTGGATCAGAGCAGCAAAATTGCAATTTATTATTAATTACAATGTTTTGCAACATGTTTACTTAAACCTCACACAACTATGAAGATGCAGTTGATGGCATCAACTCTATATTTACTAAAAAAAGGTATTCTTGTTTTCAGCTGTTCTTTCTTGACACTTCCTTCAAACAAATGTCTGCACATAACCCCTGAACAAAAATAAAACAGTGGACAGCCCTAGGAAGATAAACATAACCAATAACAATGTCCTTGCTGTTGCTCTCATTCTTTGTCAAATTAACAATATCCGGCTGCCGAAAATGATCATGGAGATCTATCACACACACACTGGCCACTTACAATTAGCTTTTATGATCACATGATTCAATTGGCAATGCAAAACTTGATTTACATTTTCCATGATTATTTATGATAACGATCATAAACCATGATTACGATGGATTATGATGATTATTATTACGTTTAAGATTATGGAATAAATTTATTAATCATATCCCCAGATGTTGGTTAATTCATGGACAGTACTGTCCATTGTAGTTACCACTCGTGTTTGTTCTGTAGTTCGTGGTTAACATCTAACATTATAGAGCATGTAACATTAACAGAGCTTAAGCTTTAATGAAATGAGGACTTGAAGATCCAATCCATCACAATTAATGGAATAAAATGCCCAAATTCTAAACACTCAAACTGCATTAGGAATGCTCTTGTGTACCATCTTGATTTTATCAAAAATTACACAATTTTACGTTGCAAAATTTAACATTATAATTGAATCCATAAACAGTGTACCCTAAGTGAGCATAGCTTCAATAATTTACAAAAAAAGGGTTGCTAAAACAAGCATCACTGCTGGCAACAACTAGAAAGCCAGTTGATTTTTGTGATTCCTTACCATACAATTTGCTCAAAATTCCAAGTTACTATCTGACTAATGTGGAGCAAGTGAGTTAAATTTGTCCAAGAATTAAGTGAGAACCAGAAAAGATCAGAGATTTTCAGCTCTTATTTGTAGCAATCCCTTGTGGGCATCAACCACTTAATTCATTGGTAGGACTTGACAGTATAGAATTTATATTCCAAAATGTTTCAATATCCAGAATGAGTGAGTAATCTTCCTATGTGAAATACAGATACGTAGACTTAATTGTCTGTTGGTGAAAGCTACCAGGAATCTTAGGAACCCTCATATCTTGCCAAAATATAGAATTCAACTTAATAAGAACTCTTTCATCTACCGTGCTGCAATATACATTCAATTTGGTAATTTGGAACCTCTCATTTAATTTTACTCATTGTTTCACCTAGTTCTAGTAATGTACATAGTTTTAACGCTTTCTTGATGTGCAATCATTTGAACATCTTATCTATCATGGTTTTCATATTTATTTATTTTTAGTTTGACATGTGTACTCCTTTTTATAAATATGCTATATTTATACTGGTTTCAATAAATGAAATGAAATGGAATAAAAGAACATTTTCTTTTACCAATTTTGAGCTAGCAAATCAGCTGTCACTAATCATCCCTTTGATAATTGTTATTAATGAATTAGATCTCTACATGACATTGTTTATACACTGTGAGATATTTTCACAACTTAGCCAAAGTAAAAGTCAACTAGTAAAGATCACAGAGAAAATGGCCAATTTTGAGACCATTCCAGATAACCTGTTGATCCCTTAAGCCATTTCTTTTCTTTTTCCACCATTTTAGATAACCTATTGACCGCTTGCAACTAAAGCCCGGGTCACATCTGCGCGATTCAACACACGATTCAACTCGCAACTAAAATCACGCGAATCAGAAAAGTTGCTTCTGAGAAGTTGCGCTGATTAGGACATTGCTCTATTGCAAATCAACCCAAATCGACGGCGCAACTTTTATTGCGCAACAAGTTGATACCCGTGTCTAACTACGCGATTCAACCTTCAATTGTATTGCGAGTTGAATCGCGTGTTGAATCGCGCAGATGTGACCCGGGCTTAAGAGGATGAAAACTCATAAGGGCCTGCTTGAATGTGTTTAAAGCCAGACTCACTCTTTGAAGCAGATTTCATTTTTCTGGAAGACTGTTAGTTTTGTTGAAGACCTACAGAGCCCCTTCACAAAACTAAACTGGACTGAATTTGACCAAGCTATGTTCACCACAAGAAATCACAATACTGGAGAATTCACAAATATATTGTAGCTTTAGTTCTAGAGTTATCATGTTTAGACTTTGACACATGTTGTCGTCATTTGACCTTTGAACTCTACCAATTTCAATAGGTGCCTAGCACTCACCAAGCGAGATCTACATACTAAGTATGAAGGTCAACAAAGATGTACTCTTTGAGTTATCGTGTTTAAAAAGTTTCTAGACTTTGACCTCTGTTGACCCAAATGACCATTGAACTTCACAGAAAACAATAGGGTTCTTGCACTCAATAAGAGGGATTCACATACCAAGTATGCAGTATATCCATCATGAACTTTTTGATTGACTGTGTTTACAAGCAAGTGTCACATACATACACACCCACGCAAGTACTCACGCATACATACTACCATCACCATCGCATAGATGCCTCCTGCATTTGGCAAGGAATCAAGACCAGCATTTTCTGTCAAATTGTACAGTAATCATATCATTGCAATTACGGTCACTGACCCTCAGCACTCAATCCTGAAGAGTAATTATTAAATTCAACATGATAGTGAATCTTATTTTGTATTTTCTGACTAGTTACTCAAAATCAAGTGATGGAAATTTTCTGTGGTACCCCCTCTTTATTATTCAATGTATGGTGCCCTGTAAAGGAGCCCCTTGTATTATTTCTGAATACTTGAAGTATTTGGTATTGAAACTACACAGCACTAAAAATACATGAATACACATGTATCTAAAACGCCTGTGTAACTCAAGTAGTTAATCACATAAACACACACAACACACTAACTTGACTGCATAGATTACTTGACTTCCTATGGCAAGTAACCAATAGGTAACATGATATAAACAAGCAGAACACCTACAGTATATGTATGGCATCGAATCAACACATTTTCTCACTGAATAATTCATCATCCAACCTAAAGTTGTTGGAGGCAATAATAAGTCTTATATATGTTGCTGAAGAGGAAGTGCAAATATGTACTAGACTTGGTAGTCCAGCCACTCCTATGTTGTAATAATTCATAATCACACCTAAAGTTGTTGGAGGCAATAATAAATAAGTCTTATATGTTGCTGAAGAGAAAGTGCAAATATGTACTAGACTTGGTAGTCCAGCCACTCCTGTCAGTCCCTGGAGATTCATGTATCATTCTATAAAAACATTTGATTGGAAAAAAACAAAACCTGGGCAAGTCAAAGTTGTTTCGTTTGGTCTACACCATACAGTATCAATATTTACTTTGTTCCTTAGATCATCTTTAGAGATAACTGTATCAGCAGTACAGTCTACAGTCTACTGCAGGATCAAATGGCACACTCTTCATATATCATAAACTAAACTGTGGTCATAATAACATGTATGTGTAGGTGTGTTATGGATTATAGCCCTTGTAAATCTTGCCAGGTTTAAAGATGCTTTTGATTTCGGCAAAGAAATTTATTCTTAAATGTCAAAGAATTTGTAATAACCAACAAAGACAAGTCATGAATGCCATATAGACACCAAAAATACATTACAGTTCATTTTCCAATTAATACTGCAATAGTTTTCCTCTTGAATGTATATATCTATATACTAGCAGTAAATTATATGCAACCTCATTTATAGTACAGTGCTAAAGCACAGTGTTCAAATATAAAAATATAAACATATATATATACATATATATCTATATATTCTTCCCTTCGGTCTTTTCCATACTTTTTTGCTTTCATCTTCAAATTGTCATAAAGATTGAAGGAACAATATTGGTCATGAAGAACTTAAAAGGCTTTTCCATCCAAATCCATTTGTCATTTACAAAACGTCAATATTGTAAAGCTACATAAAATCAATCATGTAATGGCTGCCTTGCTTTTATTACTTTTTGAGTAAGACCATATTAAGTAATGATTGCCTGAAAACATCTAACACAAAAAGAAGATCAATGACTACCACTGTTAATAAGTTTGTACTTAAGAGATTGGGCATTAGAAGAGTACACATCAGCATAATTTTTTCTCAGTTTATATACATTTCTTGGTTACTGACAGATCGGAGTGGTAAGGGCAGCTTCCATGCGAAAACAATGGGCAGAAAGATGAAAATGGGAAGAGGAAGGTATTCACAAAAATATACCTGATTTCACATCCAGTCATTCCTTAAAGATTATGAATGATTCAGAATATGTTTGGCATCCAAGGTCTTTGTTTTTTCTTGGGGGGAGGGGGGAGTTAAAATTGTTAACTATGATTGGCTTTGATAATTTGTATGGCATAAAAGATTACAACTTTAATTTTTTTCTTATAAATATATTTTGGGGAGTTGGTAGGTGAGTTCTTTTTGGTTTTCAAAGTTTTTGTTTATAAATAATACCAATGGAGACTGAAAGAGACTTAAACAGCTGTTGGTATTTGATCACAAAATTTCAACTCACTGAAGATGGACTGCTCAAACTGAGATCACAATAAACCAAACTATTAAGACAACCTACTACAGTGTACAGTATAAATGTGGAAAAATTCACATAGTTTCCCAAATGCTCAAAATCCAACAAAAAGCCTCCTTTGAGCTTTGAGGCCTCCTTCATCTTGGAATAAAAATTTTTTTTTTAATGTGTGAACTTTTCCTTCGCTCATTTTCACTTTCAGAATACTGAAGTATAAGGTATTGGTGAGACTGGTGAATGATTCAATATAAGAACTTAAATCATGGTTTGTGTACTACTTCGTGTTCTCAAGGTATGTTTTGTCTTTTCCAAATTACTGCCAAATAGAAACTGTAACTCAACATACTGGTTCACAGCTTGATATACTGCGCCCTTGTCAAACTGAACATCTAGCGGTAACCAAAAGGCACTGAACACAAACTAACAAGCTATGCTACATAGCATCACACTAGATACAGTGTGCTGCAGACCGAAAGTTCTGGAATAAATCTGCAAATTTCTCCTGCATCTAAACACTTTATTTTGGTAGTCTTGGATTCGCATGAGCAATGCTCATCCCTCTTTGATGTAGAGTTTAATCAGGTTACCATGGAAACAATGCCATATTAATATTTGACTGTTTGATACACATTTAGTAATTTGCCAGACGAGCTCGGCCTTGCAGTGTTATATTACTCCAGCAGCATAATGATAAGTTTGCCTCACAACGATTACACCAGTAGTTCCGTTGCTACGCAGTGGCATATTACTACTGCAACCGTGAAAATCACTTCAGGGGAATCTAGGATGCATGCTCAGCAGCAGCAACAGGGAATTAAACCTGGCTTGAAAAAGGAGCTCTCCCTTATAATACAACTGAGGTTTTTAGATGAGTTACTACTAAGCTTCATGACACAATCTTCTAAAAGGTACTGTGTCATTGTACGACTGACTACTTCAATGGATAGGAGGATTGGCACATATGTGTGTGCTTAAATTTGCATAAATACATAATTAGCATATACTGTGTTCAATAGAATTGTGCACTCTCTGTTACCATTCGATGAAGGGCTAGGTAGATCAGAGACAGGTTAGAGAGAATAAAGGAATGAAGTCAATCTCCTCACGTGTCCGGAAACAGCAGGTCAAACCTTCCATGATAACAATACTGTGTTTTCTGGATCTTGTGAAAATTGTCAAAATCTAATGAAATGTTATTTAAAGCAATGATAATACTCTGGAAAAACAATCCTACTTTAACAAGAACTTTCCATACACTATTCCTATAGGTGGGATGGGGAGGGAGGAACACAAATCTACAACATCAAACCCTCTATTGCTATCCATACATTTTGACTATCATCACATATGTCATCATAGTAGTTAATGTAAATTAAATTAAATGCAATTATTAAAAGTCTACAAAATTACTAGACTTTACCAAACATCAAAGACCTCAAGGATTGAAACTGATTGAGAAAAGTAATTTGTCTACTGAAGTTTTAATGACATGTTACATGAAAGATACTGGTACTGTAGTACCATACTAACTAGCGAGTTTAAACTACACCTACTGAAGTATGTTATTTACATATGTACAGTATATATATGAATGTGCTTCAGTGTATACCATGAGAAATTTCAGAGAGGTTATTAATCATTTCATATTTTTCATAGTCTGAGACTGATTTTACTTGCAATCTACCACTTCATAATTAGAATCAGTATACGCATAGATAATGAGACAAACCAAGTTCAAAGTTCATATACACAAATGGACAGTTAAGGTCATCATTACTGTGCTCCATAGAAGTATACTCAAATTGGCAATGTAAGCTGTCTCGGGCATACTTTGAGATTCTGACCATTCTACAATACTGATGATTGCTTAATTAGACAATAAATATCCGAGAGGGAGGAAATACTGAAAGCATGGCTTTAAAATTAAGGTATTTTGAAGTTTACACAGGTATGGCCATTACTTGGTTTTCTAGCATATTCCTGGGCTAGACTGATGACATTCTGTTGTTAGCATACATACATAGTAAATGTACTCCGTGTCTCAAGTAATAAAAACCTGCTAGCATTATATGTCATTACGACATTGCAGTGAAGAACAATGAGAGTAAACAAGTTGAAAAATGTTGACAGGAGTTTCTTGCCCAAGCCTACTCACAGCCTGTATCACTATAGTTCCAGTGCTAAACTGTTATCAACTGTTGTAGCTTTGTTAGATCTTAGAATGCATATATATATACTTTATGTTGCATGCAGAAATTAGGTGAGAGAGGAATGAAGTAACAACAGAAACAAATGCAGACCTTTTTTTTATTACCTAGAAAATGAATTTCACAATAAGAATCAGTTTAAGATGACAATAATCATAATCTCAGTGCATACTGTACTCAAAATAATAACTTCTTTTCTGTAACTCGTCATAAAACTATACACGACAATTTAATAACTCCAGAAATATTTGTTATTATATTTGGCACAACGTTTCACCTGATGTATGATCGATCGAGCGCTTCACTTCATTCATTTTATAGAGAATCTCAAATCTGTTCTTATAATCAGTAATCATTTCCAAGTTCCATATGTTACGTTTTTTCTCCTTGACATTGTCCTTCTGTTTGTTTGTTGTTGTTTTGCTGTGATGAGCAGTATTGTTTTTTTCTAGTGTCCATCATATGTAATATTATTTAATTCTTTGTTTTATAACTACTTTTGTCTGTGAGTTAAGTACATATAGAAACAAATTGAATTGAATTACACAAACCCAAATAAAGGTGATTTACTTGGTCTACAGCAACAGGATTGCCAAGTTTGTTTTTATATAGATCTAAATATCACCATATTTATTAACAAGTGGTGTAGGTTTACCTCACTGTTTCCAAAAATAACATGGACAGATATTATTCCATCAAATATATATGCATAGATACTGAAAAACTTTCACTAATTAGACATCAAGTGGTGTAGCTTCACATGTATACATATGAAAGGAAAAACCATTAAATTATCACATGGAAGGGATAATTAGACGTTCCAGTGAGATATTTTGCAGAAAGAACGGGTTGTAATGCATCAATCAATCAGATCTTCAGATAAGTCAAGACATTTTGTTGTCATGAGGCAATAAGAGGTTGAATACAGAGAGGCCTAGCTTGTTAGTAAGTACCAAAAGTCACTGGGGACTAAAGCAGTACTGTGCTCAGTACATGCCACTACATGTACACAGCTATGCAGATACTACATCAATGCTTCTTTTCCACCTTCAAAGCAATGAAATTTGTAAAAAAAACAAAATTTGTTTTTTTCAACACAAGGAAACTTGCAGCTCCATTGCTTTCTAATGTTGTAGTTTTGATAACCAACTGTAAGGACTCCAGTCACTCACACAGCTAGGCTATTAAACAGAGTCCTAGAAAGGGACTGTATAACATATCAGTTATAAAAGGTCACAATATCTTCTGGGGATAGTTGGCAGCTATACTGTATGACAGAAACAAGCTAATCAATACAGATTTATCACCTGGTCCCACCTTATCCAAGAGCAAGGTATCGATGTTTTACCTACTTTAATATCAGGATTGTTTTAATTGAACATGGGAGTTGGGTCCCAGTTGTACATGCAGGTTAATGTTGGGGTTGGTGTCTGACCTAAAACTTCATGACAGGTATGACAGGCAGATCTTGCAGTTTTAAACATGAAGTTTGGTTACATACAGCTGTGGGCAACTAATCACTGCTTTACAGGATACTATAAAATGAACTGCATTGTTGGTGCTTTCATCATACCAGATCTCAAGCAGGGGATCTCATCATCCAGTTCCAAGATTCTCTCACTCAGGATCAGACACCAAGATCTTAATCCTTCTTTCAGGGAGAGATCAGATCTGGAGCTCAAGATCGAAGCATTAAACAAGTCTGAAGGCTCGGTGGATCACGGTGACCTGTGATCACCCTGACATATGTACGTCATTTCCTGTTCCTTGCTGCACACTGCTTGTACTACCTGATACAAAAAGGTGGCATGCAACTATTACACGCGGAGACAGCTACATTGCTTCCTGCGTTCTTTGGAACTTCCTCGTCAGTCGATCGTTGTCTCGCAGTCGGATCACCAGAGGAAGGATCCAACATGAATGTTAAATGACAAAGTTCAATGAAAAAAATTTGTGGTTTCGGAAACACACCATAAAGTTTGAAGGAACAAGTCTGACAAAAACTCTGTATTCATGATTAAAAAGGAAATATTTCACCTTAACTTACAAGGAGTATCTGACAATTATGCTTTAGTAATATTAATAATTCCTATACAGTATTGCTGAATAACATGGTAACCTTGACCAAGACATGAGGTAGCAGCGATAACCTTGGAAGAGCTTTTTAAACAAATGCTCTATTTCAGCAATTCCATGCTGCTGTATTCCTACCAGCAGCAGCAGAACCAAAGTAATACAATTTGTCTGTACAAACTTCCTGTTTCATACACCGCTCTTCTCAAATTTCTAAAGCAAGCTGATACCCTTGAATAGAACAACAGGGTACATGTGTATATATCATTTCCTGGTTTTTACCTTGGACATTTTATATTCGGTATTCCGGAACAAGTTTTTTCTTTCCAGATAGTCAAGCCTAATACAGTGTCTACGGCTGATTCCCTGTAAGTTCCACAATGTCAAACATTTTCTGCACATATCCCAACGATTGCTAGAAAGATGAAAATGGCCAGCTACAGACCACAGTGCACTGAAATTGAAACTAATCTTACTGCTTCATCCAGAGCCCTTGGAAATGCTGCATGAAATGTCACCAGTTTTGCATCCTTTAATCCCCCCCCCCAACAAAAAAAAAACAGGAGGCATTATGATGTCAATGTAGGCCATCCACATGCAAAAGCTTACATGATGATTGCAAAAAGTTTGCTTATCATCCAAACAGTAACTGCACCTAGGTCCAAGTCTTCAGAATGTTAGATTCTGAAGGGACAGAAACTGGACAGTGACCCCCCCCCCCCCCCCTCTAAAAGAAGGTCACATGGTTACCATCAGTTGAAGGTCAGGAAATGACAAGAGCATGATTTATGTGGAATCAGGTAAAAGAGAAGTTAGGTAAAACTTTAAGGCACCTTGTAAAAGCATAAAAATTAGAAATGTATTCCTCATTGTTGCTATGGCAATGTCTCCTCGATACCATTCCTCTTCATCGACATTCTCCAGTGGTCTAATCCATGATTAAGAAACACAAGAATTCAGATTCTGTTTGTGAAATAAATAAATAATCTATCCCAACTTTCAAAGTTCTTTAGCAACCCAACAAAACTGAAAAGGGATATACCATAATGTCTGGGGGGTTGAACTTTTGAGCTTTCACGTAATTTGCATAATTGCTTTCATTGAAATATTTAAAAAGGAAGTCCCTGTTCTTACCACCATTGCTGCATATGCTTCATACTTTTCAGCATGACTATTTGAAGTTGAGACAAACACCTTTGGTTCTTGCTTTACATAGAACACCATGGTAATAAACTTCCAAGGTATAACATTTGATCAGAATATTATAACACCTCTCACATGAGAAAACCTAGCACAGAGGGTGCTTTAACACCTTACCCATCATCTGGTGAGCATTTATAGCATCTTCCTGTTGACAGTTGTCCAGCTAGGCCTCTTGCCACTTGTCATAAATGTCACAATTCACGACTTTAAAGGTCGTTTTACGCTAAGTCAAATGTAAACCTTGCAAAAGTTAAATTAACATTACAAGTAACTGTCTTTTACAACACAAAAGAGCAAAGACCTCTTTCTTTGTCATTGTCATTAGAATACAATCCTTTTTCTGTAGCTCTTCCATATTCAAAACAAAAAAATTAAACCTTATTATTTGAATAAATATATTAACAACTCTGGAAATCTTTGAGGGATAATGTTGCTCAAGTTGGAGAGGTTATTGTTGTGTGCCAACTACAATTCCAGTAAATTTGTGACATTTTTGGATTTTTTTTGACAATGGTACTATACAGTTGGTTTCCTTTTCCTGTGCTTACAGTGCTGCACACAACATTTCAAGTGAATAGTACTTGTGTGAACAGGTGTTATATAAATGGAAAAAACATGAAGATTTGAGAGCCTTTGAAGGTGTACATATCCATTAACATTTGATGGTAATATGATCGAATAATAAGAGAAGGAACCCTCTTGATGTCTGTTATCAGCATAATGTTGTGGTGAGCTTTGTTTCCACATACTGTATATTAGTATTTGCACAGGGTATCCGGGTACCCACCCGACGCTATACTACCCGGTTCCTAATTTATTACCCGAATCCTACGCAAAGTGTGATTTTTTTTTTTTGGCAAACCGATGGTTAGGCAAGATTTTCCCATTGACTTAGCGTGGTGTTAGGCTCGTATTCATAGTAACATAAATACATTATATTACTGTTTAATACTGTATAAACAGTAGCTGCCAATACAACCAGGTATTGTATTTTTGCAAGAACTCTGAATACTTGTGCAGTATTAGAATTATTTGCTATCCAAGTGATGATAAATGTCATATCATGAGATGGATTTTTTAAGAAAAGTCTGCACTGTCACTCGAACACCTTAATGTAAAAACTTCCTTTTTTTCTAGTGCTCAACATATTTCCAAGTTGTGAATATAACATTATATGCATCACCATCGGTTGACATTTCAAAAACCATCATTCAACAGAGAATCCATGACAAATTATACTTTACTATATGTACAGTGTAACGTACACAGGGGTATCCATCAAGTTTCACTGTCTAAAAGCTTGCTGTATCCTGTAATAGCAATTGTTTATATTGTGATGAAGTTTCAGTGCAAGGCTACAATGGATCACCTGCTGCTTATTTCATTGCCTGGCCTCAGTTTTATCCAGGAATTAACAGCCAGGCAGACCAACAGTTGACTGTTGCATTACCAAGGATATTGTTATATAATTAAATTTTCCATCAGTTCTTTGCAATTTTGGAATCTTTATTTATGAGTGGGGAAATAATCACCTTGAACCCAGACCAGATTCTGTAAATTACGAAAATTTGCAGAAAATAAATTATATTACTTTATGTGTTCTTCTCCTCACAGAATACAACAACAAATCATATTAGGGGCTGCTTGACACGAGAACTGTTCAGCCTTCAGTCCTTTTGGAATAAATAGCAAGAACAGATTATTTGGTGTGTTGCATTCTACTGAAACGTAAGTTCACTAATTGTGAATTGTCATCTGGACATTCAGGATTATCAAAAGACCAATAAATAAATTAAATACTGCTCTAATATATTGACCAAATAGATATGAAAATTAATTTGTAGTGAGGAGAAATGTAACAGACGACATGAAGTACATAGATATGTGTGGAAATACTGCACCACAATGGAACAATACCATACCTGAAGAAGAAAATGTAATACCTTTGCAAAAGATCAAATTCTACCTTTAAAGTTTATAATTTTATTAATTTCAAACCTTTCTTTTATGGGGAATTGGGAGTGGGAGGATTGAGGGGGGGGGGGGGTTATATTGCACCAGGAATGAGGGTGAATAGTGTATAAATTTGTTGTGTCTGTCTAGTGAACCGAGAATTCTTTAATGAAAGATGCTGATGTCATTGATATAATGTTTGAATTGCTATAAAGTCCAAGTTCAAAGTACAGATTGTATTAATTAATATTATAATGAAATATTTTGACTCCAATGAGAAGCACAGCACACAGAGCACAGAGGGTATCACCGTAATTGATGTTTCCTTTACAGCCTTTAGCAATAGACAGACTGGTATAACATCATAGACAATTTAAATACCACAGGTCTATCAAAGCTACTTCACAGAGTAAAGCTATGATAAGTTGCTGGTTTGTAACTGTTCTACTAGTATATATGTTGTTTTATCAAGATGAAATGGTGATAGTAACATGGAATCAGTACCAAATCTACCAAAGGTTACTGTTTGACTTTTGCTAAATTCAATATTTACAGTACACATATGCAATGTGTACTCACAACATTTACATGATCATTTACCATTATGCATTGTAATTTTGAACACATTCCTCTGGCAGGCACTCCACCTGTAATTCTTCAGTATCAGTAAAAACAAACACTGTTCACTTATACCTTTAAATTTCCAAACATTTGTTCCCAGACATCTATATCATGATAGCATTCTTTCAGTGTCATTATATTAACTTCTATAGAACTACCCAGTTAATACAAAGTTTAATCAGTGTCAATGGCATTTGAATAGGTACCATTGGATAGAATGCTACAGAATTAATGAATACATGTACTAATACCAGCAACAACAAGAAACAACAAAAAATTCAATTTGGAAGAATTACAAGTGGAACTTGCCCTAGAGGAACAGTATGTGCACACACACTGCACAGCACACAGAGCTACATTATGTACGGTTGACAGAATATTTTTTATGGCACATACACCAGACAATGTATCAACACTTTTAATACAGCCAATGCTTGTGTGAAAATACCTTTAAAGAGGAACTAGGAATAGGCAATTAGAACTACCTTTACCTACTGTAACCAGGTTACAACGATAACTGACACTGATCTGAGAAATAAACAATATAATAAATACACATTTACTTATATGTACTTAACTAGCACTAGCAGTCAAAATATTAAAATGCATGCATGTTAAACAGTTAACCGTTTAAGTTTTAGCATTCGACTAACAGTAAATGTTTTGCTGGAAGAGTTGAACAAGTTCTGTAAAGTTCTGTTACTCCTTTCTCAGCTGAAGCATCTTAATAACAATAAGCAATTTAGCATAGGTCTATAGCAAATAAGCGATAACAATAATAATCAAGGGGAAACGGCACCAGTAAAAGCCCAGAGCTCAAGATTATCATACGTTTAACAAGTATTTAAGAGACCTTGCATTTGTGATATTGGTCAAACTATCTTGTGGAATAATACGTCATTAAGCATTCCTTCTCCGATAAAGGCTACTTCTGATTATAATGTAATTTGATAGTCATCTGCACTATACTGTACATCCACAGAAATCATACAATTCTAATGTATATTATTGTATTTTGTATTGTATTTTGTATTGTATTGTATTTTGTATTGTATTATTGTATTTTATTCTGATGTATTTGTGCTGGTTATCCATTCACAGCTTACCTCCTTCTTAGATTATAACCTCTTCAGATTATAAAAAAGTATCAGTTCCAATATGAAACAAATAAACATCTCACATGAAACTTTTTCTTCATTTAGATTTTAAAGGTCACAATAGCCACTTTTGGTATTTATAGTAGATTTCTAACATTTGGCAACTTTTGATCTTCAGTTGAACCGATCCCAGTATACCTGGTCTGTCTGATTGGCAATAGTCCCTCAGAGAGCAGTAACACACACCTTTGGCATTAGTCCTATAGAGAACAGTAACACACACCTTCGGCATACATTCCACCACTTAAAGCAGCATTTTGCGTTGGGTCGCTTTTTTCCACCTTTTTAACATGTGCATCGATTTTTTTACATGTATCAATCATAAAACAGCAAACTAAGATACCATCCAAGTTTCACCCTGCCAAGAGCGTTAATTAGCGAGTAATTAACGATTTATATCGATAACGAGTAAAAGTGTCCTCGACAAAGTTTTCATATCTCCAAATCCACTAGTTTGAATTCCACCAATCAGTGAATAGTATGTTTATTCATGAGCATTTTGCGTTTGGTCGCCGTTTTCTACTTTTTTGACATGTCCATCGAGTTTCTTACATACATCAAATCACAAAACAGCAAATTAAGATATTAGCCAAGTTTTTCCCTGCCAAAAACGTTAATTGGCGAGTATTGCACATACAAAATTAAATCGCATTCAGTTCCCAAACCCACTAGTTTGAATTCAACCAATCAGAGATGCAGGTTTAGTTATGAGCCGTTGCTAAAAATAGATTCAAGACTTTGCGTTGGGAGTTGTTATGCAACTCCCTGGTACAACTGCCATATAGACTGTACACAAATCAAGCGTTGTGTTATATTACGTATCTGTCAATGACGTTCGTAGTGTTTAAATATTCATATTATGGGCGAGGTTTATCGGGTTCCCAACGGAAAATATCTTGGAGAACAACAAAGTTGAAAGTTGCAATTTTTTCGACTTTTATGCCACCATTTGAAGTAAAATATAAATAGATAAGCTATTTATGTATGTCGTTATGGCATAGTGGAGTCAGTGAGGTTGAGAAATATCATAGAAAAGGACGCAAAATGCTGCTTTAAAAAGTTTTCATTAATCAACAATGAATAAAAATCCTTCAATTGCTTGTGTTATTGTAATCAGGCCTCAACAATTATTTTTAAAAGTCCTCACCATTGGCGACCGTCACAAAACTCTAAATGCCAAAACGCAAATTCACTTGCCACTATGATTGCTGTTCAAGTCTCCATAGGTTTTGTGTTAACGTACCTAATACTATCCTATCATTGTTAGTGTATGGCACATTATAGCCTAACCAACTCAGAAGTTCCATGATTTGTCGTTATGAATGTTTTACCGAAATGACAGATAATCGTGTATTGTGGATTTGATTTTCTGCATGTCAACTCTAGAGGGGTCTTGTGTCACTAACTTATGAATATAATATAGTTTAACTCAGAATACAATTTGTTAAAGTTTCGATTATTATAGTAATTTAATGCTCTTATATTTTAACTTCAGATAGGGATATGCCTACGTTTATTGTTAGTAGTCTACTTAGGCTGCTAGTAGGCTACTATACTCCACTATTTAGGGGTTGCCCGCCCATAACCAAGCTGTCATGATATCGATGTTCAACAACCTTTCTTAATTGGTTTAGAAGTGAATATGGTAACACAACATGTTTATGAATGCCTTTAAAATACATTATGTACTTCAATAGCTCAAACCGCTCCCTATAATAAATTTTTATATTAGATTTTAGTTTTTGCTGCATGTTTATAAATGCCCCGTGAAGTTTGTGAACAACCTCCGCACATGCAAAATTCCCGTATATAATAGCGTACCTTTTTACACAGTTAATTCCCATTTAGATTGGCCGTTGACAAAAATCAGTATACAACTTAAACTTGTTTCAAGTTTGCCAATGTACTGCTTTTATCATTCTGTGAAATACTTGTAACAATAGTATTGCTAACATTGGGGTTTGACTAGTCCACAAGTCACTCCCCAAAATGTTGAGCTTATTGTATTTTCTATTCGCCAAAGTTAAATTCTGGCGACAGTATTTGTCAAGGCCTGATTGAAATTACATAAGGTATATTGCGGTGTTTTCACAGTCTGTACCTTGCATAGTGTAGTTTATGATTCTCACAGATTCAATGTTATGCAAACGTAGAATTTGAAAGCATTGTTCATGTAAAGTTATTACTCTGATAAATTACGTGAAAGAGAAAGTGTGTACTTAGTCTAAATTCCTCTACCTGGATATTGCAATGCAGTAATAGTTCCTTGCTACTTTATAACCATGTGTGAAGACATTTTTGAAAACTTCCATACCAATACATTCAACAAGATTAGTATTATTCTTTAATATGTCTTAAATTAGATTGGGGTATGTCTGTAGATTAAGTTATCTACTGTTACTTTGTGAACAATTATGGGTTAACTATTTAAGATCAAAGATACGTACCGATCTCAAACAAAGAAAAAAAAAAACAACATACGCAATTCTAGACAACTGTCCATTTCTCAAAATACTGTTCCTATGACAGACCTTTACTTGAAAGGATCGAATAAAGTTGTGTTCTACAACTATATTTGCTTTACAATATTCCATGTTTCATTTGCATTCACATATTATGTACACAGGTATGTATCCTATGCCACTCCTACTACGTGCTGCACCCATAAGCAGATTATAGCAAAACTGAGAAGACCTAAAGGTCTGTTCTTCAAAAGTTCTGATAAAGATTCAAGATTTGCTTCGTACTATCTACACAGTACCAATACCTTCAGAAAAAAATTTAATATCTGACTTAACTTAATGTCACCAACACATCTGTGATCATCGTTGTTTTTTCCCCCCTTTTTCACTTCATCGGTTCAGATAAGATACATATTTTTCTTTTCTTTTTCTTTTGCATAATTTATGAGGCCCTTAATGCTCTCAACTGCATACATATCTAATACTTTAGGAGAAAAGAGGGGGGCATGGGTGAATAACATCTCCTCAATAAAAAATCATTTGGCATGATAGGTAAAATGGTTTCTTGAACTGACACATCAGTTCTGCATTATATGTCTTCCAAGAACTAACGAGCAAAATCATGTGATCATCACCATCATCATTATTAATATTAATATCACACTGATCATAAATAAAATAAATTATTCCTTCATATGCCCAGTTAAACAAAAAGGACATGACATTCACGTATGTGTGTGGTTGCAAATTGTCCATATTATGTATGATCGCTCGCCTCTTCTTGGAAGATTAGACCTTACTGCTGGCAAAATATGTTAATTTCATAAATTTTTGTAACAATACTTGCTTTCTCAGTTTAAACCTGGTTTGTAATGTAAGCTTTTCTGCAAGATCAGTACGGTGCCCTTCAATAGTATTTTATTTTTGGTTTTCCTTCCTTGCAATTATAAAGGTTCATAAGTTTAGCAAGTTTTTCACAGAATGACGTACCAAATATTGTGCTGTAGCGCACTACATGCGATGCAGGACAGAAATTGGCGACAAATCAAATCAAGAACTTTGACAGGCTGATGACATTTCCAGTGAAGTAACCGCCATCTCCATATCTGGATAAGAGTTGTTCTTATATAATTGTACGCTACAACATGAAAAACAACAAAAGGAATACTTACATATTGCCCTGAAAATTTTCAAAAGTTCCTTTATGAGTCCTTTAAATATTACTGCTTAGAAAATATGGCTATTCCAGTTCATAGAGGATGATCTTCATTGCCAATTTGAAAATAATCACAACATCTTTCAAACTTAGTTACAGCACAAACTTTACATCAAACTTAAAATTGCACAAGAGCTGAACTTTTCACTATACACATGATACTCATATGTAGAACTTAGAACTGTACAAGAGCTGAACTTTTCACGATACACATGATAGTCATATTTAGAACAAACCTTTACCGATTGTATTTTGTTCTAATTTAAATCCAATACGTACATGGGGATCCAGATTAATCTGAAACAACTCCCTATGTCCTTTACACAGCCTACAGTCATCTCTTGTACATACTCTTCAACATTTTTAACAAATGATAATTTACCCAACAGAAAGATGCTAAAGTTTCACTATTTCCAACCCGATTTCTCAAGCCTCAATCTGGGTCAGTAACCTACTTGCAAATGGATATGCAAACTGAGACTCTGTAAATCAAACCAACATCCAAAAGCAAAGATTTTTTTTTTTTTTCTTTGAACATAAGATAAACAGCCACAGTTGACTTTCCTTGTTGTTTTGAATTGATAGCAGATAAGAAAAGAAGGTTGGGTCAAACTGTGCATAGATTTCAAAGATACACCATGAGGAGATCATGATCAAACCAAAATAATATTTACAAACCATCACTGTGACTGCCTGGAAAAGATTTGGTTTAAAGGGAGACAACCAAGGAATATAAATAATTTAAGTACCTTTGCTACGCCACTATCATATATACTGTATGTGAAGTAAGAGCAACGTGACATTGCTTGCAGTAAATCTGACAGACCTCATATTGTACATGTACATTGTTAATGTTGTATTACAAAACTGTTTTAATACTTCGGTTAAGCAGACATGTTCTCTAATATATGTGAATTAGGTTCCATACAGAAAAGTTCTGTCTTGTATGCACAATTTATGCACAATTTTACTACTTAGTTACCTGATGAACACACTAGAGAATTTCTATAGAAAAGCCATTTCATCTCCAACACTTCAGGGAGGGGAATGCTAATTGTATTCCATATTCTACTATACACATAATTTTCTATTAGGAAGAGGAACAAGAAGTATCGAATAATAACAGCAATATTACCATGTTTGATATCAATCTCATATTTCATTGGTACTTAAGATTGATGTCATCCACTTAAAGGATGAGTAACACATAATTTAGTTTTAGATGCCATACTAGATCTTTAAGACTATGCTTTTGGTCCAGCTTGTACCCAATACCACAAGTACAGTATTTTGTGAGAAATCACCTTTTAACATCGTCAATGTAGATTACTGAAATTAAAACTACATGTACATATTCAGCATGAATTATTAAAACTTATAAACACATGGCTTAAGAGTAAAATCTTTCATTTCAAAATTTATAGCCTTAAGCGACTATTTCACACAACATATTTTAACATATGTTGGAATAGTTGAAGAATAGAAACATAACACTCATAAGCACTCAAATTTTCTGTTAGGATATCAACAGAAAATCCTTTAACACAACAGCGATGTTAATTTACATAATGAAGCAATAATGATCTGGTACTGAACCATAATATACAGTATTTTGTTTAAGTGTCCTGTCTCAATGAAGATCAGGCTGTTTCTGGTTCTTTCTTTTTGCCCTCCTTTATGTTTTTGATTTCTTTTTTTTAATGCACTAACATACATACCATGCTAGGCTTAGTACATGTATGTATACAGTGATCAGAAATTGCCACTGCTGGTAAACTACATGTACAATATATATGACACACACTGAGAACTTTACCTTACTTTGTATTAAACGGCAAAGAAAAGAAACAAGACAAAATGGACAAGAAACTGGAAGTACGTACAGTAAGTCAGTGACGTACAAATTTTTGTAAGTACTGTAGGTGGAAAAGCACATATTTTTGGTGGAGGAAGGTAAAAGAACAGAGAATCAGATAGATAGGACATACTGTGCACAGCCAATGAATGTATACAATCCAATTGGACAACAGACAGGCCAAAAAAATCACAACTTCAGCCACTTGCTATTTAATCAGTTAAGAGCTTAACAAAATATAGGCCTACTTACTAAATTCTAATTCCCACTTGAAGTTTCCTTCAATTAATCCAAAAGACCACTCTTTGCAAGTTCTGACCCCGCAAGTTGATGAAATTCCTCTTCACTTTTAAAATGCAAACCTGCTTGAACTTGAAGTATGTTTTACAGTTAAATTTATCGGCTAGATGTAATAGGCCTTTAGCCTACTAAAAGACCTACACTGCTTGCAGTACTTCCAGCTGACTGGTTAAGGTTCTTGCATCAACCTACACTCTCTTCTGTTACTCTAACAATCTTCAATAATATTCACTTTTGTAATCTTTCCAATGTCATTGTTATGTTTGTTGTTCTATCAGAACTTTTGTCTAATGAAGGGCTTCATTAGCTAGGTGTGCCTGCACTAGTTATCATTTACAGTTAGCATTGTAGCCTAACATATACATGGCACAGTCATGGAGCAGCCTATACTGATGATACATGCAGTGGTGCAACAAGCTGCATGAAGAATGTAGAGCTCAAGACCAACCTTCGAAAATAAACATCTCAGAAAAACACAGTAGCAAACGGAATGTTTGGGTCCCTAAGTGGCAATTCTGTGGCACTTAAGGTTTTAATACTTCCCTGACTATGGTTACAACAGTTATGAAAGTACATGCTCCCTTAACATCTATTTGCAAACAGTAAAATCCACTCATATTTAGCTAGTAAAGAGCATGAATGGTGAGACCTGGCAGAAATGCTGTACACTATCACATGTAAACTCTGTAGGCTTAAATCAAATCACATACTGCAATTGTTAGTTATAGTGCTGTACATAGTATGTGAATGGTGGCGACTGTAAACTAATCAAATTTTCAAGGAAGGTAAAACAGCATGTATACACATTCCATGCATAAATACATGTGACAATTGCTAGTCAAGGTATGCAATGATAAAAGAAATTCATAATCTACTAATAAATAGAATAACAGGTACTTCCTTGTATTACCAGATTAAGTACATCATATTGCATCCAACAATGTCACAGCTTCCATGAACTGATACTGCACAGAATTTGCATTGGGAATTGGTTTTAATGTGTTCAAAATTTTAAGCATTTCCGGTTAACTTCAATTGATCTTTGTAGACGTCCCATAAAATCTTCAAAGGGGCAGAAAACAGTCTGCTTGTGTACTTATATATATAAAGTACTTCAGTAATTACATACAGTATACTGAATTATATTGTGTAATTTATACGAAAAGTAATGTCAGTAACATTTATCCATCAATTAAAAAAGTCTGAATTCTTTCAGGATACACTGGGATGCCTTTTCAAAACTTGTACATGACCATTGGTCGTGTCCGTAACCTAGCAAAAGATGTTATACATTATGTTGCATATCAAATAAGAGTTCCAGTTCTAAGTCACTCAGAGACTGGACCTACACCTATAGAGGAAGGGTATGGGTCATAAGTTGAAGTTTATAACAGCATGTGTATACATGTAAATCGTAAACAATATAGGTTAATGTATTGTCAGCCTGGGATGCAGTTCTTTTACAATGCTATATGTAAATGTCAGTGATGCTGGATGGATAGCAACTCGCCCTTCATAGTCTATTCATAAGTTTAGCTCAATTTGGATTTCTGGTACACACCAAATCCAGAAATTGTTGGTTGAACTTTGGTGCCACATTTTTTACCAGGGGAACATGCAGAATGGTATGGTGTTATTAATGCACATTTACAAAATATAAGTTTTTTTATTGGTGTTACTAGGTGTTACTAGCTGTCACTACCAGCTTGGATTGGATACGGTTTTAACTTTCCTTATAGGATTTGTGAAGAAAATACGATACCACCAAACATGAATGTTGGTATAATTAGAAATATGCACTATTAAAGTATGAAATAGATTTCGAAGTTCCAAGAAATACAAATGTTTTGTTGTTGTGCAACTATCACATTTAACTTGTTTGCCTCAAATCAACATGAGATCCCTTAGATTATTATGCCCAACATGAGTTCAGCCTACAGGTTCTAAAATATTCAGTAGGTTAAACAAGTCCTACCAAACACACATACCCAAAATACACAAGAACTGCAATGTCTGTCAAAGTGCAAAACTACCTGTTTGTTGGAGGTAAATGCATGTTTGAATGGGAAGTAAAACTAATAGTAATAGCCTATCCTATGTTTCAAATTTTCAAACATGCTAGAGAATTTCCAATTCATCAAAGGAAAATCTGAGTACTGTTCAAGTAATGTGACTATGTGCTGATTAATTTTCAAAAAGCTCCAAATCACCTTAATTTGGAATTCATTCTTGTACGAGACTCAAGACATGGTACAGCTAAACTGAATCAAGGTATCACTACTATGCTATACTTTTAATATACTGCTCTTAGTACTACTACTAGTGGTAATACTAATACCATTTCTAGGCATAGGACTACAGTACTGGCACTAGTACTACTGCCATGTAGCCTAATGTGCTGCTACTAATACTGTTAGTGATACCGTTAGATGCATCTTTCCATACCCTACAGGTATGGGTTAATCCTAACCCGATTGACCCTGTGAGGAGCTTGATAGAAGTACCATTACTAGCCTAGCTGCACCCTTTCGTACATAGGCCCAGAAATATAACTTTAACGATACGTTTCGTATCTGATTCGTTGAAAGCAGCTTACCTCTCTGGTTAAGTTTTTTCGTGTTGATAATTTTGGCTGCATATTCGTCCTTGGTAGCTTTGCACACACATCGTCGTACAATACTAAACGCACCCCTGTGGAAACAGAAAATATGGTATGTTTACTTGGTCGCATTTCGATACTTTTCAGCTCAAAAACGGTAATAACTTGCCAAAATGATGATGTGAATATTCTACGAAGGTTTAAAACATATAATTGCAAAAACTCACTTTCCAAGCTCCTCTTTTAGTTCGTATTCATCTGAGAACTTTGTTGAGGGAGTCTGACTAGCCATGATTGAAGGACTTTATGCTAATAAGTGATTGACATACGTATGTGTTGGGTCAGAGGCTATGTGCAGCTGGAGTGAGACTTACTACAAGTCGTTCTCGCATGTAGATCCCGCGACAGCGCAATCGGCTTTGTCAACCTGACTTATGGACTAACTGTATTTCTGTGTTGCCGAGGCAGTAATTGTGACAAGCATCTATATCAAGACTTTTTGAAGAGAAGATATTTGAGGCAACCAACGCAATCGGTGCTCCGTTGCAGATAATGAAAGTTTATACAGAATTCCTCCCGAAGCTTTGCTTTGAATTTGAGTGAAAATGTGGTTTTTTGGAGCTAAATCGAATTTGTTGGATACTGTGTCGACTTCGTGAGAAAACCCTCGGTTACGACCAGTGGCATTGTCAGCTAGGGTCAACCGTCTTTGCCCATAGCGATTACAGAATAATGAAATTGGCATGATCAAGAAGACTGAACTAATATTTATATTTATATATTTATGTATGTGCACTGTACTATCAGGCTATCAGCTTCTCCGTATATTTAGAGAGAGCCTTGAAGTATAGGGCCGGTCCCGTGAGTTACTACCGAGTATAATGTTGTAATTGGTTCATACATGTGACATTAAACTGGTACAAGGGTTTCAATAGCTCATAAAAATTATGAACGTGTAACTATGTTACAGTGAAAGAGGTAGGTTGGTAATGAATCGGGAATATTCTCCGTCGCGCCCAATGCTAAACCTGCAGTGTACTTTGTTTTCTTGCTCTGCATTTATCGTGGTACTGGCTGAACTTTTAATTTTTCATTTCAATGTTGTCACTTGCTTTATGATAGGTTAGTGATGACTTCCGATATAGGTTATTAGATTTTAATGTATTTCCTGTCGCATCTTCTGAATACCCAATTAGGATGCCTGCGGATAAGTAATATAAAAAAAATACTACTGTACATAGTCTTACCCAAAAAATACACTGCATATTGTCGTAGTTCAATAAAAGTTCAACAGATTATATGCCTTTACGTCAGTTTAGTCGAATGGCGTCAGATTTTCGGACAGTAAATCCTGCTCATGATAGTATCCGATTATATTGCTTGTATACAGAAGGCCTACAGTATACAAGGGCAACAAACTTCCCGTTACCTTTTTCTATCTATCTCTCTATGAAATGAAATAATTGCACAAACTTATAAAATGGTTCCTTCCTTGAGCAAAACTATGACCATTAGAACAACGTTCAACGTTGACATTGACATGCAGGTAAGGACTAAATCAGCAGTTAACTTTCCTGTATGAAATCGTAATTTAATATTACGTTTGTAATATAGATTTTTTTCCCCTGTTTCTGTTATGTCAGCCTTTTCATAAAACGTAGACAGTATCACTCAGCAGCGATACATTAACCTGGACCGACTGTGTCCATGAGGAAACGCCCCCCCCCCCTCCCCCCAAAAAAGTACCAACTATGGAGGGGGGCCTGTAACTGTGCTCCCTTGTAGCACTTAACTTTTATATTACTCCTTAGCTATCACATTCCTTGTGAAGCTACGGGAACAGTGTAATCTAGGTAAGTGGTACATTTTTTCAATGTTAACCGCAGTTTTCAGTTCCAAAATTTCGATCTTGAGTATTTTCTTTAAAAAATCGAACTGCACTGAAACGCAGGCAGCTTATCAGGACTGTACACAAATGTAGATAGACACGAGAAGCAGACGACAGTATTCGTTGCTCTTAGCAACACAAGGCTCCTTGCCGTTTTTGCACCGGTAAACAACCGCGTATAGATAGACGTAAGGAATCTATAAGCATAGGCGTAGGGGCCTTAAATGATTGGGGGGGGGGGCTGTAACGACTTGCCCGAAAAATATAACCAACAAGGGGACTGGGGCTGAGAGCGGATCAGTCGTTTGGTAGTTTGGTTTTCGTCTGGGCGACTTTTTCTTAAAAAGTACCAACATTTTTCGCGCGCGAAATAGGCATTCATCGGTTAGTACATCACATGCCGATACCTGATGAATATATAAATAAATACCAATAAATACCAAATATTTAAGTGCTGTTATCATGAAATAAAACATGCTCAAGAGCACTGTACAAAAGAACCAATTCCTGGAATATTTTGGTTATATTTTCCGTGTTACTACCCTTCCATATTGGTTATAATTTTTGGGCAAGTCGTTACAATAATAACGATAATAATAATATCAGTTTAACCATTGAAAAACACATTGCAAATTATTCTTCTTTCAGTAGTTGCCCGAAAAATTCTCAGCATATTGCCCGAAATTTCACCAAACGTTTTGGTTGGGGGGCTGCAGTGGTTTGTACTGGACACGTTGCTATTGATGTGCGATAAATTCCGATAATCACAAATATGATTGATCTATACTGGTTGTTGTGCAGTACCGTATTTTGGAGTTGTAACTTCACGCGTAACTGTTGGCTTATCCCCTTCAATGATGCTAAAACGGTCCCTGTGGCTACATGCATATTGACTTCTACTTTTAATCGGGACCGACTCTATTCTAATTTAGTACAGAAATTGTGTGTTCCGAAACATTAAATGCCGCCTTTTTCTCATACGCTTTCTGACAGTGGCAAAGTCTATATAGGATATATATGGTCATTGAAGGTTCGTCTTGGTGGATTAAAGTTGAATATATATTCTCACATATCTTTTGCCTTCGTTTAACGGTGGAGAATAGAACTACCAGGCTTATAAGTGCGGTGCACGTATTGCTGTTATGAAGAATATTTTCATGAATGATATGGAGAAGTACATGGAGAATGCAACTTACTTCATTAGGCAAGTTTACAAATTGTGTACTTTATGAAAGGTTTACTATAATTTCTCATTCAGGGCTCCACAGACTATGATAGTTCTATACACATGCGTTTATATATTTCAGTTTCTTCCTGACATTTAGAACTGTATATTCGTCGAGGGTTGTATTGTGAAAGAAGTGAACGCATGGTAGTTCGCAGGGGATTCCCCTCGAAAGTCGAATTTTCAGTGTCTGGCCAAACAGACTGAGGTATAGCTTCACTCGTGTAACCTATCTTTGTCCTTGGTTTGTAGGGAATCAGTCGACTAAGTTTGAAAGCAACTACAACACGGGTATCAATGCCAAGAATAAAGCTCTCTGTGAACCATATGATCTATATGATTTTCTCAGTAACACGTGTAGAATATACAATGAGCAAATACACTATAATGCTTTATCAGCAACTTCAAGTTTAACGATATATTATTGTAACCTTTGAAGATGGACCGGTTTTCTACATAACCTTGATCTCAAACCCATGTGGATTTTGCGAACTCACTTTCGACGAATTCTGTCTGACCCTTTCAGAGCCCTATATCCCGAAAACGTATACAGTAATATAGTCTTGTGTTTATTCCTCCCCACTGCTGTTTACACTCTCCTATTGCAGGTCGACTTTCGTTGATTGTTAAAAATAGAGGGCGTGAGCGATAGAGGGAGTGAGCGATAACAAAAATCAGCGGCGAGTTCTCAACGTATAGGGAAGGTTGTAGAGGGATCGGAATTCCATAGCAGACAATATAGAATGCAGAGTCTAACACTCTGGGCGACGGGGACGAGTTCAATGCCCGTGGGACAGTGGGATTTTTTACTTTGATTTGTGGGGGTGCGAAGGGGGGGGGGGTTCAACCACATAGCTATCTAAATACTTTAATAATATTCTTAAATTTCAACAACAGGGCACTTTGCAATTACATTCTATTGTCAAATTAAATAACAGAAATGAACCATTTCCTTAAATTAGAAAGGTCAATATTTAAATTACAAAATGAAAAAGGATATTTTATATTACCTGACACTTCTAATATATGAAAATGGGCCCATGTGCGTGTCTGTGTGTGTGTGCGTTTTGTAAACTGGGGACATGTGCCAATGCTCCGCCACAACCCTGCCCACGCCCAATACGTCCAGCATTGTCGATATGTTACAACAACTATAAGCCACAACATTGACGATCCCAATTGTGTGCTGAATGAATATGCATCTTACTTTCGTCAAACTTGTTTGGAGTGTCGGTCGATTCATACCAATTAAAACAAAGTTTAAGTACAAACACGCTTTGACATTTTAAAAGAGTTTATTGATCTACATCATGCTTTTCAATAACTAGAGATTATATTTTTTTTTTATTAGTTTCACGTGGCACCAACAACCAGCTCATCACCATTCAATTGTGTGAGCACCCACACCGATAAAGCTATGTTCGTGTTTAGCCGTAGGATATAAAGACCAACTTTTTATAGATTTTATGATCGACACAATATTAACATGGCTACACTGTAGGATTTAATGTTCTGAATTTCAAGAGATAAAAGCTTGCTTAGTTTGCTGACCCTGTATTCGTATGGTTACAGAGGTAAATAACAGTTCCATGATATCATTAGAGAGCTGCCATCATTACATAGGTTCCTGTGTGTGCCTAAATGCAGCGTGTACTATATTTCACATATATGTTGATTCAAATGAAACGTCTAAACTAAATGAATTTGCCAAACTTAAAGACTTCAATGTTTGTACGCGTAAAACGTTTAATTTGATTGATGAAGAGCTGTTCAGCATTGTTTTCGGTCCAATTGGTAAAAGTTGTACTCTGCAGCCTAGCGTGCTTAAATTGGAGGGAGTGAGGGCGGGGTGTTATAACCCACCTCCATATTGGTGTAAAACAATTATCCGGGGGATGAAATTCAAAAGAGGAGAATTAGACCACTCCTCTTGGCTCAGGACGCCCTGCAGGATGCATTCACCCATTTTTCAACCTCACAGAAAACTTCAAAGATTGTTTATTAGAAGAACCGTGTATATTTAAACCTAATTATAAACCAAATTTATAATCTATAACGCCTCACATAATGTACCGTTTACTCGAAACGTTTATTTAATTCTGGTGAAAGACCCCAAGACCCCTATACATAAATATATATAAAGTCGGCTTCAACGACTCCACGGGCTACACGCCCTCATTAGTAAAATCGTTTTTTTTTTAATCCTTGAATTTTAGGATTTGGCCCGATCATGTGATATGTCGCTGTGTCTGCTTATTAAAAACTATAGGGAAAGTGAATGTACTGACCGATGCCAAAGTGTTCAGAATGACTCACGTATATAGGGATGAAATATCAATCTAGGTGAAATTATGAAACACGAATTGTAGAGTGGTCCTTTAAGTTTAGTTATGTACTTATATTATACTTATATTAAATATAATAACTTTGTGATAATACAGGAGATAAGATAAACGATAAATTATGTCCACATCATTTACTCATGCACTAATTTTTATCTCAATATATAGTTGGCCCTATTCCTTCTTTGCGGATTATTATTCAAATCATTACAGTACGTCATTAGGCGGAACAATAACGATGTTTCAAATACATTGTCGGTGAGGGACTTAAATGATAAAAGGGGTACGTGTTCAGGCGCGTATCCAGGATTTTCTAACCCGGGGGGCGCGAATTACTATCTAAGCGGAGCGCCACCATCGGTTGGCGCGCAGCGTACAAGAAAATTTCTGGTTTTGATACCCCCCAGATCACCGGAAACGGCACTTCTCGGGCTTGAAATGACCAACCAGATGTACACTTTTGGCCTGAGAACCAAGTATTTCCTAATAGTTTTTTTTTCCATCCATAACCTTTTTGAAGATTGTCAACCCGGCACACATCATGTTCGACCTGATCGCATCTCCTGTGGGTCTTTGCTTTTGTAGGTGATTCTACGTCGCGGCCCACAATACCCGTCAGCCTCACTTTTCAAGGTTTTAAGCCCCAAATTTGTTCAGAATTTGAAAATTCACATTTCTCGTGAATAAACTCACTTCAAAACATACCCATAATGTTGTACAAAATTTCATCTATGGACAACCAATATAGAAAAACTTCATTGAACCTCTAACAGACCGGTCAAAATTGCACGAGTAGAGGGAAGTGTGATGCAGAATGTTGGTCAGAAATTTTCGAAAATTCAGACACAGTTAATTTATTGGTGTAGAAATATTAAACCTCTTATAACGGCTATTATAAAACTTGGTTGAAGGAAATGAAAAAATAGCAGATATTTCCGAAACCGAACACTACACACATAGGCGCAGGAGGCGCGGCGGCAGTGGCGGAGCTAGGGGTATTGGTCAGGAGTGGCGAGAATGGTCTGTAGGGGCGCTTTCGACACTATCTAAGCAGAGCGCCACCACTGGTTGGCGCGTAGCGCACAGACAATTTTTGAGTAAAGATACTCCCTAGATCGCCGAAAATGACCCTTTCAGGGCCTGGCTAATTTGCAGATAAACGAAGAATAGGGTGTCATCGCCAAATTACACCAACAAAATGTGACAAATGTCAATAAGTAGATGAGAGCGCAATAAAAAAGTCAATAATCTAGAATCAGTAAAAAGTGGCCAGCAGTCCATTTGAGTCCGTCAGGGGGGCATCCGCCCCCCTGATCGTATGGACGCTCCGCCATTGCTCGGCGGGGGTGCAGCCCCTAATTCGCCATTACTAATGTAAAAGAAACTGTTGACATAATTGGACCTCCATGCTTTTTATACATCTACATGAGACATTGTCGTTGTTTACATGCATCCCGCGGTATACTGCGCAATTTGAACGGACCGTACGGTACATGATGGCATGCGATGTAATAACCGATGCTTGCTTATATGATATTGACATTGACACGTTGAACGCGCGCTTCGCGCGCGAAAACTTTTGGTTATTTTTTCAGGCAAGTAGGACAGTTTTGAGGATTTTCATCCTGAAACGCCATTTTCATGCTCACTGATATGATGTGATATCTGCTGTTTGCGTTACAAATTCGAACAGGCGCGTAGCCAGGAATTTGCCAAGGGAGGGGCGAAGCCTGTAGGCAAATTATCTAAGCGTAGCGCCACCATAGGTTGGCGCGAAGCGTACGAGAAAATTTTGGCCGAAAATGCCTCCCAGATCGCTGGAAATGGCACTACCCAGGACCATTTGTTAGCGCGAAGCGTACAAGCAAATTTTGGCCGAAAATGTCTCCCAGATCGCTGGAAATGACACTTCCCAGGCCTTGTAAGTTGCATCTAAGCACTTTCTATTTTGAAATTACTTAGCGATATCATTTATAAAAAAAGCGGAATGGGGGGGGGGCGGTCGCCCCATCCCAAAATGCGTCATGTTCCCCGACGACACGGTAGAGTTCGAGACCAGCCACAGTTTCATAGCACAATTCTACACACGCGTTATGATAGACCATATATAGTATATATATAGATCATTAGTGAGAGGGGAAATGGAAACGTCAAAAAAATGGAGTTGTCGGTGTAAGGGGTAGGGTGAGGCACACTTTTACGAAATCATTGATTCGTCACTGGCTACCCTTCAGCGCTGTAATGATGTCACTGTTCCTCTTTCTCTTCCCGGTGTCTTCGCGTTTTTCTTTTACTCCCTCCTTTTCTCCTTCTCTCTTTCTTCTTTTTCTTTTCTCTTCCTTCCTCTCCTCCTCCTCTTTTTCCCCTTTTTTTCCCTTTTTTCTTCTCTTTTTTTTTCTCTCCTCTTTTTCTTACCCGGGGGGCGCGCGCTCCCAACGCCCCCCCCTGGATACGCACCTGGTGTTTTAAATAATCGGAAGTCTTTAGAAAGATCACTATCCAAGTAATATAAAGGGCTGTTGAAGTCTGATGATAGACTCCGTGAGCGGGAGGGGGGTCGGGATGAAGGGACATCGAGGGGAACGTGTATATAGATCAGTCACTTTAATTTCAGAGGATAAAATAAATGTTATCTTAAAACGTCCCGATAAATTAATTCCGTATATCACTAATCCCATTGCGGTGAAGTAAGTTGAACGAAAGGTCACCTATAGTTTAGCCTACATTTCCGTCTGCTTATTCTTAAAGCCACAAATATACACACTGGGCTCTCGTAATTCGTGAACAGTGATCTCGTTTCGATCCTAGCATGCAGGATCTTCTACAGAGGTTAAATGACAAGTTGGCAGTAACAGAAGGGACAAAAACACGCACAGAAAAAAGTGTTGAAACCGGTGTTGCATGGAATATACCTTTCCCCTTAAAAAGGGTGAAGACTCACGCAAAAAGAAACGTCTAATGCCGGAAATTTGACCTAGTTTCGAATGAGGTAACACAGAAGTGTTAAACACCACCATCGATCCCAGAAAATACACACACACTGCTTGCTACCGTCGGTAATTAAACACTAGTGTACAGTCAGTACATACAGCTGCGGTCAATACCCACAGCACAGTACACAAACGCTACAGCGATGGACATCTCTGGTCCAGCTAAAGATAACAAGGTATCACGTTTCTCATTACTGTCTGCATTTTGTAGCGACACGAACAAAACGTCACTTGCAAGCAACAGAAAGTTAACTTTTTTTCCGGATGGCCGCACACGGTTTGGGGCGAATCTTCAGTCTCAAGACTCGCCCCCATGGAAAGCCACTTTAACATTTAATCGGGAATTTTCAGATATCTGATATTGAATTCGAGATATCTGTAATTGAATTCGAGATATCTGCAATTGAATTCGAGATATCTGCAATTCTTTTTCAGATATCTAAAATTGAATTCGAGATATCTGAAATTCTATTTCAGATATCTGAACTAGAATTGCAGATATCCTGAATTCAATTTCAGATATCTAGAATTCAATTTCAGATATCCCGAATTCAAATTCAATTTCAGATATCTCGAATTCAGTTTCAGCTATCTGAAATTCTCTGGTATTTCGAGACATCTGAAATTGAATTTAAGATATCTGCAATTATTTGTAGATATCTTAAATAAATTGGAGATATCTGTAATTTTAATTTGAGATATCTGAAATTCCTTATTAAATGTTAAAACGGCTTTCCATACGCCCCACCCGCGTGCGGCCATCCGAAAAAAGTAAACTTTTCGTTGTTTGTAAGTGAAGTTTTTCTCTTGTCGCTACAAAATGCAGACAGTAATGAAACGTGGTACCTTTAACGTTTGGAGTAGTTTTCTTTTCAAAGTGGCTATTCTTACGACTAGTTGTAACAATAATTTCCGATTACGCATGCGCAGTTGCTATTTTACAACCAAGTGTACTATTTTTACGACTAGGAGTTACCATTATTTTCCGATTAGGGTAAGGGTTAGGGTTAGGATTAGGGTTAGGGTTAAGATTAACCCTACTACATGCGAAGTTGCTTTATTTACTTTACTGCGCATGAATTCGCTGATGTCGTAAGAATAGTTAATAAATAATTGTTACAACTAGTCGTAAGAATAGCCACGGCCTTTCTTTTCTTTTCAGGGTCTCGTGATGCGGAAATCTACGGGTAAGTAACACAGCGAGGAAGTTGAGCCTCACGACACCTAGCACACTCTAGTCTTATTCTTTAACAAAGCACTTGCGTTTTTCGAGCCAAATCTTATGCTCGGAGTCAGAGTAAACAGAGTCATATCCGAACATAGGTATGGTCTGAACTAAGATTATGTCCTCATAGTCATACGTAGGGGGGGGGGGGGGGGGTGATGCTCAGATAGAATCATCGAGTGGCCCTGTATTCTATAATTACTCCTAATATGTCATAACCTAGGCTCCTAGGCCTAGAATAGATCTCACGGCCTAAAATTAACCAGATAGTTACCTAGGCATATGCCTTGGCTAAGAAATATTGTATTACTAACATATGGTACCAGGTATAGTAGGTAAACACACGATCCAAATACAAGTTACAACTAGAGTCCAGCCATAGGCTAACCATTGCCCAAATTCACCACAGCATTGGGTCTGGGAGGACCGGTACCTTGGCTTAGGGCTAGGCCTAGTTTATAAACTGACATAGCCTATACATGTATAGGCTTTAGTAGGACCCCTAACCTATACAGGGGTCGCTATACCCAGTGTGTACAAAATATGTTCAAATTGGGGAGGTGTTTAACAAGGTAAGAAATATTCTCCTAAAAGTTAAGGGTGGTGATGCCATGAAAAATACTGTATCAATTGTCTCAAGTTCATAAACCTTGACCAAGGTTGTAATCAGCCAGGGTAGTTATAGTTTAAAGGCATTGAAGACTCGCCCCAAACTGCGTGTGGTCATCAAAAACGTTAACTTTCTGTTGCTTGCAAGTGACGTTTTGTTTGTGTCGCTACAAAATGCAGACAGTAATGAAACGTGATACCAATTGTTATCTTTATAGCTGGACCTGAGATGTCCATCACTGTATCGTTTATACACTGTGCTGTGGGTATTGAACGCAGCTGTTTGTACTGACTGTACACTAGTGTCAAATTACTGACGGTAGCAAGTTGTGTGTGTATTATCTAAGATCGATGGTGGTACACTTCTGTTACATATCATTCGAAACTAGGTCAGATTACCGGTATTAGAAGTTTCTTTTTACGCGAGATCTTCACACCCTTTAATTAGTGTCAAAATAAACTGGCCTTTTTCATTGTTATAGATTGATGTGTAAAAGAAATGCCCATGTAACAATTAAAAAGGACAACACAAAGATGATATTTGTTTAGTTTGTTGATTTGTTTCAGTGGACATGCAGGTAATGAAGCCAAAGTCAAATGGGTATTTCAGCACTCCAAGCGAGAGGGGAATGGAAATTAACCATGATCCATAAATACGGTGACATCCCTATGTTCTGACATCTCTTTGTTTTGACGTCTCTATGTTTTGACATCCAACGGGAAAACCAGACACAAACTGTGATCTAAGATTGGTATAAGAGCCGAGTGTCCAGGGTCCCATTGAAAAAGGGTAAAGAAAGTGAAGTATCAATCCAAACAGTGAATAAATCCTCGCTGCATGCATTAATTCCGTAAGGAAAACGGTGTGACACATACACCAAAAGCTGTTAGTGTCAAAAAACAAGGCGTCTAGTGTGCTGAAAATTTGTTTGTCTTTACTCGATGCTTCGAAAGGTAGAAGATACAATAATGACCTTGGCATGGAAAAAAAATTACAAACCCTCTACGAAGTCAGCCCAAATACGAACGATCGTCCATCCCTGCCTCCCCAGCATCACCCAGAAAAATGCAGTTTGTTGCTCTGGTGGAAAAGTTCCTGCACCTCTTTCTTCGATCTCCTCTTTTCCATGAGGTCAGCTTTGGTTTAATCGTCAACGATATTGAAGCTCTTCTCAGCCAGAGCTTGGTAGACCTTTCTTCTTCTTATTATTATTTCACATTATTGGTTGAAAACCCCCAAAGTTTGAAAGATTTATCCTACGCAATACAATTGTAAAAACACTGTGAGGATATGGTTTATGCATAACGATGCAGTAAGTTTGCAGCAAGTTTGCTAAATCATCCACTGCAGCCACCAAAAAATCTTTTTAATAGTAAAGGGAGCAAGTAAAACTCATGTGCATAACGGTTTTTACATCATTGTTATTGATGCTAATTTTGATTCTTTGTTGAACCAAGAAGATAATGTGTATGTGACTCTTTGGATTATAAACATTGTAACTTCAAGAGTATAGAGCATGGTAAAAGCTGAATACATGCTAAGTATTAAATCCATCAAAGTAAGAACAAAAACCATATTATTTTCTGTTAAAGGTTATTTGAGGTCAGCAAAGGTAACTAGAACATCAGACATGTTGCAGCTCAATTGACTGCTGCAAGCGACTTGCACAATTAAACTAGCAGTTTCAAATACCATGAATGAAAAACTTCATATTATGGCCGTTTTAATAATAACAATAATAATGTAAATATGCGCCACTCCAAGAAACTAATATCTGCCCATGGCGCTTCACAAAGTGGAAAGCATCAACACGAAGTGCACAACAGAAAAGAAATGAGTCTTCAGTAAACTCTTAATAGTGGATAGATTAGAACAAGTTCAAAGATGGTCTGGTAACTGATTCCAAAAACTTGCTCCAGAGTAAAACTTCTGAATCTGTTAGCCGTCACACAAGGTTTATAGGTACACAGAGGTTTGATTTGTTTGTCAAACGTAATGTACTGTACATACAGAAGGGTGAGATGAAAGAAGGTTAGTGAGATAAACAGGTTGTTGTAAATCATGAGTATAAATGCAAGTATAGGAATACTTTGAACTTTACTCGAAAATCATTAGTAAGCCAGGGAAGATCTTTTAGAAGTAACGGTCATAGTAAACACATGCTTTGGAGGAGAAGCACTAGTTGCAAAGAATTGGTTAAAAGCCTCACATAACCTTGGCCTAAATTCCCACTTACAAGCACTTGTGCAGACATGACAAGAATTGTCTACTATCCAGCAATTGTTGTGATTGACAGAACCCATATCCACTACATTGCAATAAATCCCTAATATCCATTGAGTAACAGACTAGCTCAAGCCTATTTTTCAGAAAAAGGCTTCCCACAAATAATATCCCTTAAACATATTTTATTGAAATGAAACCAGTGCACAGTTTGACCTCTGGGGGAAATTTATCTAGAGAAATTCCCATGTAGTGCAACCAATTTTATGATTCTCTGTGTAACATGCTCAAGGTGAGGCCGAAACTATTCTTCTGTACTGCGTAGTGTTACTTCAAAGACTGAATAGTGGAAATCTGCACAGTGACATAAGTTTCAATCGTTCTTTGATTTGGCTGCTAATAGTTGCCCATGACCTTTGACCTTACATTACTGTGCTCTTTCTTTACCTCGCTAGCACTTGCTTATTGTTACTAACTTTGGTACTTTGAAAATATTTTGCTTGCAGCTAGTTACTTCCTGACATGACCTTTGACATCTTATACTTGCAAACCTTTTGTGCCCATGCCCCTATCAACCACTACCACAAATTTTCAGATGAAAACCCTAGAATAGGAAGCATTGTAAAGGATTTCATGTATGGACCTGACTTGACACCGAATGACCTTTGATCCACTTTACATATAAACATTTATGCAGCCCCTAAGGTAGGCAACAACTTGGATACATTTCCTCAGGACCAAGCCAATGGCCTGCGAGCAACAGCCTTTCAACATATGATGAGAGCCAGAAGGATTGATGGATAGACAGGGTTTATGGCCCGCATTTGTTCAAGGCTTAATTTTTGGGAATTAAATACCCATTTTCTCCTTTTAAATTTAGATTAAAGAAACATGACAGCTCCAGCAGTTGGTATTGATTTGGGGACTACATACTCTTGTGTCGGTGTATTTCAACATGGGAAAGTTGAAATCATTGCTAATGACCAGGGCAACATGTCAACACCTAGCTTTGTTGCCTTTACAGACACAGAGAGGTTGATCGGTGATGCTGCCAAAAACCAAGTTGCCATGAACCCAACCAACACTGTGTTTGGTAAGTATCAGTGATGATAGTTTGCAGAAGATATTTCAAGCCATTATAAATAATTATACTTACAGAAATGCTCTCAATGTTCTTCTAGTGTTTACAAAGGGTAAAAATTCTGCGTACCAACACTACCTGTTGGGTACCCGACTACATTCAAGCTGCACCGTAATAACATTGAACCCTGCCCTGGCTGCCTGAGTACTACAGTGTTACATTATGTTAGGCTGCTAAGATATATCTTTTTCCCTCACATGCTATAAAAATTCAAACAGCCAGTCTCTTTTTAAACCATTTTCAACTAAAAATATGTTTGGGAAGAATCCATTGCATATCAGAAAGGTTTAAAGAAAAATCTTAAACTGCCATAAAATGTGCCTAATAATGATTAGAGGGTAGTAGTCTACAAACATGATACTAGCGCCCAATTTATTGTAGCTACAGGTCTATCAGGCCCGACAAATTTGTTTAATACAACTCACCAATTTGTGGCCGAGAATAAAATTCTACTCTCCAAAGTTAAATTTACCCGCTATTTTTTATCACTAGTAATTGTTTTGTGATATAGGCCTAGGTAGAATGGCCTAACTAAGGCTAGCATCAGGTATTGTGTTTAGTTGGTTATAGTAGAACATTGTATTTAATTGGGTTTGTCTAAAATTGTAAAGCATATATATCAGAAAATCAAAGCAATTAATGACTTGCTTTGTAAAAAGTGACCATAAATAAACAATGGCATGACTGACCATCTGCATACTATACAATCATGCGCAAAATAACTTTCACTTGACATGACAGCAGACTGTTAGTATCATTAGTTAGGGTAATGCTTGTTGTCGACAAAATGCATAACAATGTTGTTATTATCAATTTATTATGGAGTGTCAGACTTCCTACACTTGCTTTCATCAGTCAGGTCTCGAGAATTATCAAGTTTTGGTTCCTTCCTGCAAGCAAAGGAACCTAGATGCAGATTCAGGGTGGCGTTTGTGTGCGCGTCTGTGACACTTGCTTGAGTTGTGATAACTCAACAATGCAGTAAAGGAAATTTGTCATACTTGCTAAGTAGATGTATTACAGTGAGAAGGTGTGCCCTAGCATTTTTGTGGCTAACTTAAGAATATAAATGAGGTTTTGGTGTCAAAGGTAGAAATATTTACATTGCAATTTTAACTCCGCAACCTAAATTCAGTTGTAACCAAACTTGGTGTATATAGTTGTTGGTTAATAGCTTGTACATATAGCAGTGGCATAGCTAGAGGTTTTGGCGCCTGGGTGCAAGAGTAGAAAATTGCGCCCTCCCCCATACTGCAAAACAAAAATTTTGTTAATATTTTTCGGGCAAGTCGTTACAGCTCCCCTCCCCCCCCCCCCCCTAAAATCAAATTGTGCTCCTATGATATTTCCACCTTTCGAAATCTACTGCCTTGGAACTGTATGTGTCTGCCTTTAATACTGTTTGTGTAGATGCAAAGCGGTTGATTGGGAGAAACTTTGAAGATGCAGATGTTCAATCAGACATGAAGCTTTGGCCGTTTACCGTTGTCAAGGATGGCAAGAAGCCTAAAATCCAGGTGGAATATAAAGGAGAGACCAAGAAATTCGTTGCAGAAGAGATCAGTTCAATGGTCCTCACCAAGATGAAGGAAACAGCAGAAGCCTACCTGGGACAGGTCACCATCTTTTTGTAATATGAATGCAATATTATTCTATTTCACTTCTCATAACACATGAATCAACAGACTTGCAGCTGTTAAGTTAAATTAGCGTATAACACGGAATACTTTATCCAGGAACATATTGCAAAATGCTATACAAAATGGTCAAACTGCTATTAAAGTTCTAAGATTTAGTTGTTTCTTACACAGGAGCCTTACTATTTTATGAGAAATAATATTCATAGCCTTAAATAATTGCTACACAAAATTGTAACACTGATGTATACATTCCCTGTTTGACATACATGTATTACTGCAAGTTCTATGACAGCTTTTCATCTTAGAAGGGTCTATTTATATGATAGCTATAATACCAGACACACTGCCAATTTTCATAACTATTGAAGTAGTACTTTGGCAATAAGCCTGTGGCAGGGTACAAATGAAGTGCAGGTTTAAAGACCAACTATGGAGACTTTTCGATGAACATAAAATTCCACCATTTTGCATGTATGTAATCCTTAATCTACTCCAATTACATTGCTGTAATTATCTTTACCAATTTCGGACGTTAAATACGTGAAAAATGGGAAGAAAAGTCAGCTTTTTATGAAACCTATTTCAGACATTCCTGAAACATTCCGAAGACATCAGGTGACAATGTGACGTCACTGTTTGTATACCTCACTCACAACTATACTTTTAGTGTGTAAAGTTGTAAACTTGAGCTGCCAAAAACATCAACGATATTACTCCTTTTCCCCCGAAATGCCACAATTCTGTGTTGTTGGAGGTTGCAGTTATACCTCACCCAACAAAAGCATCAGCTTTTTAGATTTCCGAGTAAAAGAACCGATGTAAAACGCCGCAGACTTTGGATCAATTTTGTGAGATCCACGCGGAAAGATTTTCAGCACCCGGAGTATCTCATGCCCATGAGTCCACATGCATGACCCTGCCTCTGTGTATGCAGCAAATGTCTCATTCTGCGAAAATTATATACTGTCGATAGCTGTGTCGGACATAGCTAATGTGAAATTGACCCTTTCAAGTCTCCTCGTAAACAAGCTCTGGACGTCCTTACATGTAACATTATATCACACAATTGACAGTATAATATTTACTGTAAGAGATGACCGTGTATATACCGTGCCTATAGGGTAGCATTGTTAGTACATGTAGTGAGTTACAACTCACAGCATGTGTAAATGGTCATGTTAGGATTTCATCGCATTTATCTATTTCATTTGTTGTAAATATTCCGGTATCGTGAGTTTGTGATACATTGTGTTATATTGTCTGTTATGTTTATTCCGGCATCTGCATGGTCCAAGGAGTTGAATAAAAACGGTTCTATGTAGCGATCGGACGTTTCATTTCGTTAGTGACTGTCTTGGGATTATGGGATGTTACTGGTCAAGGCCTGTTTCAACTAGACCTAACTCTATGGAATTACACAGAGTCACGGTAGTATTTTGCCCAGGATTGAACGAGAAACATGGATTTGGATATTCACTGCTAAATTTGTTTTATTGAAAGGATACTTTTTCTGTGTTTGTACTTTTGGATATTAAAACGAGTAAGTACTATGTTCAAATGAAGCTTAGTCATGTATATGCTACCCTGGTCGATTCGGGTCAGCATCTTCTTGTAGTTGTTCGATTATGTTTAGTGTCTTTTTGGTAATTCGTTGACAGTAACGTAAGCCATTTTCCCATCACATATCACGCATGAGGCATCTTTTAGGTCTATTCTTCTGTTCAGTTTACAGTATCTTGCGATCAAATTGTATTACGGAATCGCCAAGCTGCTTGCATGTTCTACAGTATATTGTACTGTACGGACCTATTGACGCTCGGCTATGTAAAAGATGCTTCCATTTGGAGTGGAAATTTTGCTAATAAAATAAACAATTTAACTAAATTTTCTTCTTAAAATTGTCTTAAAACTATTTGTTTACCTTCATGTGTTCTTGTTTTAAGCTAACAGCTTTTCAAATGCTCGAAATTGCAAGTCAAATACAGTACAATTGTTCGCTATCTCTGTATAAACAGTGCCTATATCAGCATCTGATTTTCGTGGTATACAAACAATGATTCACACGGTGACCAGAGGCTCCTTTGGGTCAATCTCGGTTTTCAGACATTCCAGAGGTTCATATCACGTGACTACCCAAAATGTCCATTTTCGTGGTCTTTTTTGATGGGTTATAGTAGGTTTACGAAGGTTTTACACATGTTGATTATGGGTATGTTAAACTCCCAAATTAATGGAAAATCCCCCCCCCCCCCCAAAAAAAATTGTCTCCATAATTGGTCTTTAATGAGACCATGGTGCACAAAAGAAAAGGAGGCCCAATTTCTTGGAAAAGAAAAAAGTTCTGATGGGTACCCATATGATAAGTGGCAACAGAGCCAAAAATATGTTTTCAAGTTAGCTTGGCAACCATGTGCTGAACTCATAGCTGTACATGTAATAGGGGCTCATTTCTTCTTCAGGAAACTGAAAAGGATGGTGTGGAATGATGTTACCATACCAACTGTCTACACAATGTGGCCTTTGCTTTGATGAGAGGTTTGAGCTCTTCAATTTTCCTCTTTCACAGGAAGTTTTAAAGGCAGTGATTACAGTACCAGCATACTTTAATGATTCGCAGAGACAAGCAACCAAAGATGCTGGTGTCATTGCTGGGCTTCAAGTTCTTCGACTCATCAATGAACCCTCAGCTGCAGCAATTGCGTATGGTCTAGACAAGAAGGTAAGCAGGTTTTGTTGTATCGTTCTCCAGATGAATATGAACTACCTGCAGCTGTCCTGTTCTTATCAGTGAGCTATTGCTTGATATCAGACAAGGCTGAATTACTCATTACTGAAACCACAGTTTTCACCACAATGCCTTACATTTAAGAAAAAGACTAGCAGTATGTGTTGATCCATGGAGGTAAATTTTAGCCGATCTTTCGAAGGTGAGTTTTTTCCATCTTTTTTGAATGGCCAAAGTTCCAACAAACAAGTGACTTTATGGAATACACACAGAAAAACATGACAAATAATGGCAACATATGCCAACAGAAGGCCTACATGCTTGATCCTACAACAGTAATGAGTTTCTTAGACCAGTCGCACATATTTCAGCACAAGGTGCATATGAGCTATAATAATGCATAGGCAATCATTCAGGTGTACAGAGATAAATGCATCACTAACTGCAGTCTTATTATGAAGCTTTGTTCCCACAAAGTCAGAATATATTTTGTAATGATTTGGTTAGCATTTTTGTACTCATCAAGATTCGTACATTGTTATGTTACGCACTGGCGGATCCAGGGCCTTTGTTTGGGAGGGGCCAAAGTGGCATTGGAGTGATATGGGGGAGGGGTCTAAAAATTTTCTATTGCTGAATGCCCTCAGATGCAATTTGGTGCGACAAAAGTGTACAATGGTGATGTTAATTTACTTCTAAAAAAAATGTTTCCCAGGTGTAATTTTCTAAAATATTTATAAAACAAAGTTGGGATCATCTTTCTCAAGAAATTTTATTTCTCATAGGTTATAAATTTCTTACAACCAGCCTGTAACTGCAAAATGGTGTTAAACTGTAAATCCTCAAGCTCATACATTTACATAGCTCCCAACTCTTGAGGAGGCAAATGCTGGTCCATGCCACGAATCGCCGTCCTGGGGGAGGGGTATAAGGGGAGGGGGTGTCCCGCTCCCCTTTTGATTTTTTTTGGAATCCTGGTGATGCCTACATGTAAAATGGTGGCACTTAGAAAGGCTTTTGTCACCCAAAATTTTCTGAGAAATATGCATTTTTTTGTGTGTAACATCAATAAATTGAATAGTAGGTGATAATTCATTCTTTCCCGTGGCATGAAAATGTTCGCTGCTCGCCCCAATGAAAAGAAATATAGACTAATTTGAGGTTCAAATGATGCTGTAAAGGAGGTTTTATACTCTATTATGCTAAATGCTAAAGAAATGATGGTTGCTAAGTCAAAAATTGATGCAAATTTTTTTATGTATACTTGACAATTACAATGTGGTTTTTTCGGACGCTTGTGCGGGTCAGCGGGTTTGGGTGTTAGAATGCGGGTCTAATTCCCGCGAATTGTGGGTCAGTTCGGAGCTCTGCATTTAATTTTAAACCAGAAAACGAAAAGGTTTAGACTAGTCTACCACTGCTATTCCTCTCGATTTTTTTAATTTCCAATCATATGATTTAGCGGATGTTCGGAAACACTTTTTGGCTCACCTTTGGGGGGGGAGCCATGGCCCCCTTGGCCCCCCTTGGATCCGCCAGTGATGTTACGTTGACAGTGTAAATAACTGATGAGTCTATGGAATGGGTTAATGTGTACAAGTCATTATGTAATGCTATATTGTTACATTTCCATCACAAAACATGGACGTGATATTGTAAGTGGTTCAATTTTGAAGGGGGGGGGGAATATATTTTTCGAATCACTTTGTTTGGGCCAAACATTTTTGGGACCATTTAGCCACAAACATTTATCGGGTCCAATTTTGGGGGAGCGTCGTATTAAAATTTGCACTTTAAAACTTCAAAACTCCACCACCTTAAATGATTGTCTCCAAAGTTGGAATATAGTTGTACATGTGAGGATAAATATGATGATATTGGGTGATTAATATATAAAACACTTTCATATTCCACTGAGGAACCATTGATTCATCCTGTGTGCACCAAGTTTGTTGGGCAGCAGTAGGGTGTCTCTTAAGCTGTAAACGTGTTTGTCTGATATGTGCACATCATTTCAGAGGATTGTGAAACTGTATTTGTATTGGTAATATATGGAAACACTGCTCATTTCAAGATGTGATTTAGTTTGTTTTTTTTCCATTGCAATATAATTTATTAGTATGAAGTAAAAAGACATACCATTGAAATACCTGATTGTACTGTCATGTATCAGTGCAGTGGGATAGAAGGCTAGATGCAGTATGTTCACAAAGGTCATTATACATATATGATATAAAAGCAAGATCTGTTTAAATAGTCCCTATTTGGCTCGTACTGGTTGGGTGGAATCAGTGAAACACAACCTTTAATGCCTTCATTTTATTCTCAAGGGCATTAACAACCTCCTTTTCTTACTCATTCAGCCCAATAACTGTTACTTTGGGAGTGACTATAATGTGGTTTGATCTCTTTACTGCAGGTTGGTCAAGAGCGTAATGTACTGATTTTTGATCTTGGTGGTGGCACTTTTGATGTCTCTGTACTGACAATTGAAGATGGTATCTTTGAGGTCAAATCAACAGCTGGAAACACTCACTTGGGAGGAGAGGATTTTGACAACAAGATGGTGGAACACTTTATTTTGGAATTTCAAAGGAAACATAAGAAGAACATCCAACCAAACAAGAGGGCTGTGAGAAGACTGAGTAATGCCTGTGAGAGAGCCAAGAGGACCTTGTCTTCCAGTGCTCAGGCTAGGTTAGTTTACTGCTTGGCTTATGGAGTTTGCACCATTGATGATTGCAAGTATAACACCATGCTAAATGGGAAGTGCAATGTCCCATAACATATGTTAACATAGTATTTAACATGACACATGATCAGTGGTCACCTATGGAGGATGGGTAATACAGCAATATTCATAGCCAACCACATAATATTCACACATAAGTTTACCTCATTAGGTGCAGCCAATGGACCATATGCTATTTCTATACCAGCCTCGGTTCATAGGCTGTTGCTAGTCCATTTGCTTAATCCTCACTCAAGTTGTCCATGTTGTTTTCCATATTTCAAATTCCAAGTTTATTTCGAATGCAAATCAATCTCAAGGGATTGTTTTTAATTGGAGCAATAACATAAACCTCCCAAACAAAGGAAATATAAATACATAAAGAACCAGAATGCAAAATGCATTGAGGTTTCGATGACTTCATTGCACTAAACTTCTGCTTGAAGTTAGCCAGAAATAGCTGTAACAATAGAAATGGCCCAAAACACTAGTTTGATTTACAATTACACTATGGCATGGTAAACACAGCTTTAGTCAATGCACACCTCCATCAAAACTTGTACTCAATTTGATGCATCCACACACCATAGTATGAGAAGTAGCCACGATTCCCATCGTTAGATATCATGTAAAAGGCTTTCCAAAGTTGACCTCTGGTGACCTCAATTAAGATTGGACCTCACAAGCAATAGGATTCTTGTACTCAATATGACAAATCCATATACCATGTATGAAAAGTATCCTTGATTCCTACTATGAGAAATCATGTTTTAAAGTTATCAGGCTTTGACACTGAAATATTATAAAAGTACTTGGTATTTGGCGACCGTGACTAAACATCTACTCGCCAAAATGCAAAACTCTCTAGGGACTATGACTGCGGTTCAAATCTCCATAGTACGATCTACAACATCAATACTTTCTGTAACAGGTGGAAATTCAAAGAGTATTCTAAGACACCATATGTGGTACTCTGTGTTCTTTATTTGGGAATCTTGACTAATTGTTTGTAGCCAAACAAACTACCCTCTTCAAACTCCTTAAATTAGATAAACTAGTGTTCATGAATATACATGAAAGTTAGCAGGTGAAAATCGATGAAATTCTAGCCTGAGAACTGCAGGAGTGGCTGATAAAGATAAAGGTTTACGATTTGTATATTATGGCCAATCTACAGTGGCAAGAATGATGCATAGCAACAAAGGTTAGGCAGATACATGGTACTACATAATTGCACATTGGAAAATTATGTTTCTGTGCAGTATGAAATGTAAACTTTTTTTCTACTGAAAGTAAGTGATGAACAAAGTCAAAGATGTTGTCGAATTGTAAACAAGCAGCTACATCTACTGTAGTGTCTCAAACCATGGAGCTATATACGGTTATAGCTCAATGCTCAAACAAAGAAACATAAAACATCTGTCAAAATACGTACAAAGATAGCTTAGCTTCCGTTAAATTACAGTAGCTAGGTGTGTGCGCATCCTATGCCTATACAGTACCTCACTGCTACTTTGAACTGCTACTCGATTATCGCGATTCCCAATTATTTATCATGTCTTTTAGCTGCAGATTGGTGTGCGAAAAATATCGCTTTTACTCCATTCTTGCCTAACTCAAAGCGATCTTTAACGCACTGAAATTCTTATGTTGAAAGAACATCTATCTTTCGCTTGCCAATCGTGAAAAACTTTGCAAAAAATGCTAGCAGCAATATCAACAAACTTGTTTCAAAACTCCTTAAATTGTTGCATATTTTGCGAATTATGACTGATAGCATGTAGTAAATGCCTTAAGAAATAATTTAGGAGATGTTTGGCAAGCTTAGCATTGGTATTCTGTCACGAAACATTATTAACAATGCTTATTGTTAGTAGTCAATTGTTTTTGGGAATTGGTTGATATATTAGAAGGGAACCACTCTCATATTTGGTGAGTAGGCGTACCACATTAAGTAGACAAAGCCTATTGTTTTTGTGGAGGTCAAAGGTCATTTGGGGTTCACCAGGGGTGAAATTGTGAAAACATTGTAAACACAATATCTGAAGAAGGAAAGCTTGGATCAATCTCGTATTTCGTGTGAATGAGTACCACATTAAGAAGAAGACTAATTTTTTGTGGAGGTCAAAGTTCATTTGGGGTCACTTGGGTTCAAAATGGGAAAACCTTGTAAACGCGCACGATATCTCAAGAAGGGAAGCCGGGACGAATCTCATATTAAGTATGTATTTGTGACACTTTCGGTATAAGAATATCGTTTTTGTGTAGGTCAAAGGTCATTTGGAGTCACCAGAAGCAAAATTGTGGAAACCTTGTTTTATAAGCTTCCGCATTTCCCACCAACCACCCTATCAGATAACATGTGCATTATGCCTCATAAGTATAGGAGGCTGTTGGCAATTGGAAATTAGCTGGTGGGCATCTGTAGAATCAAATAAAATCCTCCGAACAAAGTTCCATAGGTTTCATAGTGTTGCTAAGCTGTATAATTTTGCTACGTACATTGTTTGCAAAAAGGTGTACCCTTTTGTACATACAGCGGTGCAATTGGAAGTTTTCTGTCATATTTTGCAATTGTCGAGATTCAGTGGCAAATAAAAACTTCAGGTTTTGATGTAGTTACTGTGATAAAGTGAAAATGTGCCCGTTTGGCATCCCATGTAGTAGTTCACCTTGTTGCTGCTAGCTGGCCTTACTCCCAGGAAGTTGGTAAACATCACAGCAGGGGTCTCCAAGCTTCCTTATGCTATTCATGTTGAGACCTGTACTGCCTCTCTACTCTCTGCTACAGTTTTGTTCAGGAGGAGGAACTAACATAATCCTGCATTGGTTTTCTAGTTTGTGCCGCTCTACAGAGTAGCAACTACATCCATATGGATTCTTGAGGAAATACAGTGTTTGGGGGTATAAGGTAGATTATTGAGCTAGTGATGGGACTGTTTGCAGCCATGTGACTTTTAACTTCTCTTCCAGAACAAAGTTATAATATACTATTTGCCCTTTTTCTTTTGATTATATACTTAGAGGCACTAGAATGGGGGTTATTTATGACAGTTTTCGCTGGAATGAAATTTTGGTACTAGCATGTGGTGCAGTATACTTACACCATAGTTTAAGAGCAGGGTTTACCCATGTGGTCTTTAGTGTTACTTAGGGGCTCTGAGTGCTATAAATTACTTCTGGGGAGGGGGGGGGGTAGCAAAAGCAGTGTATGGAGTGAATATGTAAGTGTTATATTGGGTTATTATTATCTTGTCATTTTGCGACATGACATCATGAGCACATGGTTCTAGTTAAAGTGATACGATGCATTAGTTAGCTCTGCTGCTGGAAGTATTTCTTTGTCAAAAGATCTTACTAGTGTCATAGTCACATTCCACACATTTATTTGTGTACTTCTATTCTTGTATATTTTTACAGTTCATAGAAGTTGTAGATTAATCATATTACATTTAATTGTATTGGTGCAAGTGCTGCGTTTTTTTCGAGGCTGGCTATGCTGACCTAATTTAAAGGGGTATACACATATATATGCATTACAAAATATTGTTTGAGTATAATTTCAGGGTCTCATTTGTATTTTGCATTGTGCAAGTAGTTGTATGGTTCATATGCAACTAGGTGGTTGGGATACACCCTGCCCTTAAAAGTGATATATTGTGATACAAGGATCAAATATTTATGATTGAGTGTTTATGCATGTTAGTTTTGTTAGGTTCAGAATAACACTTTTATAGGTCATGCTAGTAATTTAAGTTCAGTTTTGATTGTTATACTTCAGTTTTAAGTGATGTACTTCAATTTAAAGTGTTATACTTTGATTTAAAGGGATATGCTTTTACATAATATCTAACGATGGGTAATGGCTATGGTAATTTCCTATAGTTTGTGGTGTTATTAACCTGGTTACAGTGTTGTGGTATTCAGGAGGTTGGCTGTTACCTCTGCAGTAAGATAGTGGTACATCCTCTTGTTCATACAGCACTGTCTGTATTTTAGAAAGCAGTTATTTTCTCCACTGTTAATTTTAGTTTTCTCTATTTCATCTTTAGCATTGAAATTGACTCCCTCTTTGAGGGCATCGACTTCTACACGTCACTAACTCGTGCAAGGTTTGAGGAATTGTGTGACGCTCTATTCAGGCAGATCCAGGACCCTATCACCAAAGCCCTTCGAGATGCTGACTTCGATAAGAGCAAAATTCATGAAGTTGCTCTGGTTGGAGGCTCTACAAGAATTCCTAAAATTCGAAAGATCCTACAAGACATGTTCAGTGGGAGAGAACTGAACAAGAGCATCAATCCCGATGAAGCTGTCGCTCATGGTGCTGGTAAGATACAATTGTTAGATTTGGATGATGACAAGATAAATTGAAGCTAGTCCCATTGTTTTTTTAGTCTAGCTAGTCCCATTGTTTTTTTAGTCTAGCTAATCCCATTGTTTTTTCCAAAATGAAGGAAATCTGTAAAAATGGAATATCCATTACAACAACCTTGTCACAACAACTTAGTCAATACCCATAAGTTCTCCAACCTTCACATGGTCATTATTGTCAATGTGGTAATTTATAATGCAATTTTCATTGTACAAGACGTTACATTGCATTGTTATGTTACACACTTCACATTTGAAGGCAAAACTTGATTCCACGGACAACTTGTGATTTGTTGAATTAGTTTATGACATTTTTGTGATCGATATTTATGCACTTCTCTACAGCTGTGCTGGCAGCTATGTTCTCTGGAGACAAGTCTTATGAACTTCAAGATTTGATGCTTCTTGATGTTATCCCTCTATCATTGGGTGTTGAGACTGTTGGTGGAAGAATGACTAATATCATTGACAGGAACACAACTATTCCAGCCAGGAAGGAGCGTACTTACCCCACATTATCTGATAACCAACAAGCTATACTCATCAAAGTCTTTGAAGGGGAATGTGCAATGACTGCTGACAATGTAAGTTAACCTAAGTTCTTTTTGCTGAAGCCTGATACAAATTCCAGTTGAACCCAGTCAAAACTACAACTGGATTGAACTGCATGTGCTCAACTGGGTTACTACTACATGCTCAATTACGTTCAACTCAGGGTGTCAACTAGGCTTTATAATTATGGGTGTCATTAGTTTATCCAACTGAGTTTCCTGATTGCCTGATTCCGGTGCAGCGCCCGACCCCTATGCAGTGCCCAACACTTGAGCAGTGCCTGATTCCGGTGCAGTGCCCGACCCCTATGCAAAGTCACATTGTAAGGAATGACTCCGACTCCTAGGCAGTGTGTAAATATGAACAGTATTTAGATTATATTATGAAACTTTACAATATCCTCTCCATTGTTTTGTCTTTGATGTTTTTCTGTTTTACTCTTGCCTCTTCCCCCTTCACCCTTTCGTCCTCTCCTATCGACCCGAATCTTCCGGTTACACACCGCGGACGTTGGTGGTGTTACTATGTAACCTCTGTAATTTTCAAATTTGGCACATGGCTTCCCCATAATTAGTACAAGAACCCTATTATTTTGGCTGGACTTCATCGGTCATTTGGGGTCAGCAGAGGTTATCCAGAACCTGAACATTAAAGAAGCTTATATATGCATGGCATGATAGCCTTCTGTAGTGTAAAGGTCAGAGTACATTTAAGGTTCTAAAACACGATATCTCCAGATATGAAAACTTTATCATCTCATATTTCGCATCTGGCTTTCGTATACTCAGTATAGGAACTGTATTGTTTTGGCTGGACTTCAAAGGTCATTTGGGGTCAGCAACATGTCAAAATCTAAAAATGTAGTATCTATTGAACCTGAACTTCAAAGGAGCTCATATATGCATTGTAGGACAGCCTTATGTAGTGCACAATTTGGTGTAGGTCAGAGTTATTTTAAGGCCAGCAGGGGTTAAAACAGTAATAAGTGTGCTAAACCTAGCATATGGTCACACGTAATACTACACTTGGTATCACATACCTTCGATCATCTTTGCAACTCTCTCTGACAGGCCGGATAGTGTAACTTTATTAGAACTATGTCTATGACTAGGCTAAGACCTAGGCTACTACTAGTTGGCATACTGGTGACATCCCTATGTTCCGACAAATTGTTTGTTTTTTGACCAAAATTTTTCGGACCCAATTTTTTTTGGGGAGACTCAATCTTTTTGGTCCCCCATTTTTCGGACCAAATTTTTTTGGGGGACTTAATTTTTTGGGCCCCAATTTTTTTGGGGGGACTTAATTTTTTGGACCAACATTTTTTCTGACCTACCTTTTTGGGGGACACAAATTTTTGGACTCACCAAATTTTTTTCAGGAAAAAAAGGGCCCAAAGTTTGTTATGACCCAAAAAGTGCTTGTGTCCGAAAATTGCTTGTGACCCGAAATTTAATTGTTTGTACTCAAATTTTTTGGGACCAAAATCAGTGGTCAAAAAAATTTTGGTCCGAAAAAAGTTGGTCCGAAAACATGTTGGTGTCAAAAATTTGGTCCAAAAAAAATTTGGTCATAAAAATATATTGGTCTAAAATAATTTTGCTCCGAAAAAAGTTGGTCCGAAAACATGTTGGTTAACAATTTGGGTCCAAAAAAAAATTGAGTCCGAAAAAATTTGGGTACAAAAAAATTAGAGTCCAAAAAAATTGTCGGAACATAGAGACGTCGGAACATAGAGACGTCGTAACATAGAGACGTCGGAACATAGAGACGTCGGAACATAGAGATGTAACCGGCATACTAACAGTAACAGTTAGCCCAAGTTCTAACTGACAATCGATGAAGCTGAGCAAAGGAACACTGACTGAATACCATCTTTACTGTATATTCAATTTAGCAATAAAATCCCTTCTAAACTCCTGTAATATGAAAATAGTTGTTCGGTGATAAAACTTTATGCAGAGGAAGAATTCAGTCGAGAAGAGAACAACTGGCATCAGCCTACTACTATGTAACAGGATTAGTATATGCATTACCATTATCAGTACGGAATATAGCTGACAGTCAATGGAGCTAAATACATTAATAGATATGTCATGAGGCAGTTAGTTTTACAACTTAAAGCGACCACAAATGTGGGAAAAGCCTGCAAAGGGCTTATGGATGACAACTTCACAATGGGTGCAGTGGCAGAGCGTCCATACAGTCAGGGGGGGGGGCAAATGCCCCCCCGACGGACTCAAATGGACTGCTGGCGCCCTTTTCAGCTTTTTACCACTTTTTACTTATTCGCGATTATTGACTTTTTTTAATGTGCTCTCATCTACCTATTGACATTTGTGACATTTTTTTGGTGTAATTTCTGACAAAATGCTCTAAAAGCTATTTATTCTTCGTTTATCCACAAATTACCAAGGCCCAGAAAGGGTCATTTCCGGCGATCTACAGTAGGGAGTATCTTTACTCCAAAAATTTCTGTACGCTCCGTGCCAACCTGTGGTGGCACCCCGCTTCGATAGTGTCGAAAGCGCCCCTACAGACCATTGTCGCCCCCCCTGACCAATACCCCTTGCTTCGCCACTGAATGGGTGGCTTCCTATTTTTCAACATTTTACCTCAAATATGGAATCTTAAACTAAAATTTGAGTAGTATGCATGTGTAACACCGGTGACACCATCACTGTTTAGTGATGCATTTATCAGATCTAGGCGTGGTATAGCTCTTATAATGAGAACCATTTGAAAATTAGCTTTCAACATTTTACCATTTTTGAGTCGTTGCCATTCCCACTAATTTCCAGTGATTAAATGGCATATATCATCCCTGATCAACATCGCTGGTACAGTGAAATATACAGGAAAACATAAGACCAATCATTATCTTTATGTTTTTTCTCTTTTGGTATACACATCATTACTTTAACAAATCACGGGCATCACAATATTCATCATTGAGTTTATGTTGAGCGCAAAACCAAAGAACTGCATTAATTGTAAATAATCATCAGAAAACTTTGCAACTTTGCAAATCTCATTTGTTTTGTGTTCTTCCACAGAATATTTTGGGTACATTTGAATTGACTGGATTTCCCCCAGCACCTATTAAAGGTGTACATATGATTCATGTCATCTTTGACCTTGATAACAATGGAATCTTGAATGTCTCTGCTCAAGACTTGAGCACAGGCAAAGGGAAAAGTATCACTATCACAAATGATAAAGGTGAGTAGTTTAAACAATATGGCTCAGCATTCTAATATGTAATAGCTAGAGACTTTGTTAGGTTCAGCCCTGGAGGAGCAGCCCTGGCTACGTCCCTGCTCAATAGGGGTTATAGCTCTTATAGTGAGAACCGTTTTTTTTTCTCAATAATGCTTTCAAATCGTTTTTACACCATTCCCATTAGTTTTAACAACTCTCACTGTCAGTTGCAGCCATTAAATTTGTTTTGTATAATTTTCGATTTTCCATTTGCATTTTTTTATACAATTTATTGTCAGATGGTATATAACAAATTTTCTACCCTTTTTATACCTAACATTATCGATTTATATATTTGTATATCATGTTTGTTTGTATTTTACTATAAAGCGCCTTAGAGCAATTTCTGATTGGATAAGGCACTATAGAAATTTAGTAAAATAAAAATTGTAAAATAAATTAAATAACATATATTCATCCATATAAAAAACACTGGTACATTGAGAAATAAAGGAAAACATGAGATCAAACATCTTATGTTTTTTCCCTTTATCGGTACGTACGAAATCACTTTCAGAAATAATGGCCAAGGAAATGGGCCATTGTACACATGGTCACAGATATTCTAATTGAAGAGGCCCTAGTGCAATTAGTGAACTGATACAGGTTCACAACAATACCTTGTAAATTTGACACCTTGGCTAATATTTGCTGTGACAGGCCCCTGGAAATTCATATAAAGCTGAAAGGAGCTACTCATACACATCACTGTCATTACATATGTTTAACTACTGTAGAAAAATTCTACCATCATATACAATATCATATACCAGAACTGTCGTTGCAGTAGCTCCAATAACATTTGGATCTTAGGTGTATGAAACTTGGGGGAATTTTCGCATTAACTGTATTTTCATTTTTCCTCTCTTTTAAGAGTAGGTAATGAACTATTCTTTTGTCCTCTTAGAAGATCTTTGTATTGGCAAACCACCCCTTTAAGTATTTATGCTCCATGCTAACAACTAGGGAAACTAATTATAAAAAATCTTTTCAAGATATGAAAGTTATTTGAAAACAATTCAATCTAAAACATAACAAATCTGCTAGACAACCCTATAAAATGGTCAACCAATGAATGTTCAACACTGTTTTGACAGTCTTCACAATATCAAAGCAACTCTATTTGACCTTTTAGGTCACAGAGGTGACGTGATTGATACACATAGCTGAAGTGAATGTGGCACAAGGTGATTTGCCTTGACATTTACAAGTGTTCAGTCTGTAAGCCCACTGCAAAAGGGATGCAACTAGTAGGCTGTATCCCACAGTAGTGTTTCGAAAAGTTTCAAGACCGACTACAGTAATTTTGCCATTTCGTGGGTAAGAAAGTCTGATGAGAATTATGAATATAGAGACCATAAAGATATCACTAACAAAGAGCACTGTGCTGGCTGAATTCTTTAGTTTTAACCTGCTCAAGAAGGCAAGTCCTAATATTGCATTTATGGAAACTAGCAAATTACAATACTAACAATCCTCTTAGTAAAGCCCAGAATAAACTTAAGATCCATGGCTTTATCTGGCTGTATTTGGCTTGATTAAAACACAGCCATCCATATATATATATATATATATATATATATATATATATCATAAAGGCAGATATAATTTGACAACATTCTCTCCTTTTTTTGCTTTAAAACACATATTAATGAATCTATATTTTCCATCAGTGATTATGGGTAAGTGTACAGTCGTTAATGAATAAATCGGATGAACTCGCAGCCAGTACCTGTTATGTTCATGAGTATCGTAATATCTCTGTTATGTGGTTTCGTTTACTATATAATTTGGTTAAAAGATTCACACTCAAATAATCTTGTTGTAATCGATGGATTCAAGCTGTAACGTGGTGATCGTTTATTAGAACAATTGGGAAAGAAGTGTTGGGGTGGACTCTGCGTCTATATTAATGTCCAGCGATGTAAGCCCAGGGTCATCTCAGATCAACGATGGCATCCGGAAGAAGTGAATCAACTACAGGGAGTGTTAGACTACAATGACTGGAATGTGTTAAAATACTCTTGCCGGCCAGGATATTAATGAAATAACACAGACAGTCATTGATTATATCAACTTTTGTACGGACATTTTAATTTCTACTAAACCATGGATAATAAACCATGGATTACTAAACCAATGAAAGATATAATAATATGAAAAATGGGGTCTTTGCTCAGGGTAACAGGGATGAATTGAAGTTGGTCCAAAACGAGCTAAATTTGCAGGTAATTCATGATAAAAATGACAATGCACTGGTCTGCACATCCAGTAGTACAGTATTTTGTCTCTCATCCATCTATTTAAAGCTCAGAAGTCCAAATTTTACCTGATGGCTGAAGCATTCAGATCAGTAATAGTACTGACATAATACTACTGATATTGGGGTATTTTACCAGCCATGGTGTACGTCTTTTGACAATGCAGGTAGTCTCTCCAAGGAAGAACTTGAAAGAATGGTTTCAGAAGCAGAGAAGTATAAGAATGAGGATGAGGCTCAGAAGCAGAGGATTGGTGCAAAGAATGCTTTGGAGAGCTATGCCTATAACATGAAGAGTACCATGGAGGATGACAAGATGAAGAAGAAGGTATCAGAAGATGCCAGGAAGACCGTGATTGATAAATGTGCAGAAGCAGTGGACTGGCTGGACAAGAACCAGGTAGGTGCTAGAAGTATTGTATAACCTTATAATCCTGTTATAGAAAGTCAGATTTAACTAGACATAACACATTGCCACATAATATAAACCAGCTCTATATGTTTACAAGTCCAGTCCTGCTGAGGGAACAAAATGGGGAAGTATTTTTGAGCTTAATTACAAACCAGAAACAGTCCTGACAAGAGTATAGCAATCTCTCTCATGGTTCCATATTTCAAGTAGTTAACATGCATTTAATTCTTGTGTACATATGAGAAAGCAGTTGGTTTATGAACTGTTGGGTAAATGTTAGCTTTTGTAGTGCTAGTGCCAATACATGTCTAGTGTACTCTGTATTGAATGGTTTATGTTTATTCTGGGTAATTACCATTGGTGCAAAGCAAGTGTTGTTTTGAGATTGTCATCAATAGCAGAAATTCAGACGTACAAACTGTCTGCTTACTAGCAATAGAAATGGACTTTATGAGTATTGAGATTCCCCCCAAAAAACACAGCTGTAGCGTTACTTGGGGTATTCAACAGATGCATGAAAGGAGACATAAAGTGACAAGATAATCTTTGATAGTAATCACCGTTTTGATATCTGTTGTTGTTTAGACTGCTGAGAAGGACGAGTTTGAATACCAACACAAGAAATTGGAGAAAGTGTGCCAACCCATCATCACCAAGCTGTATCAGGCTGGTGGTACCCCAGAAGGAGGAATGCCCAGTGGTATGCCCGGTGGTGGTATGCCAGTAGGGTTCGCAGGTACTACTTAGTGACAAAACTTTGAAACATTTTTGAAACACACAAAATTCCAAATACAAAGAGATAATGCCAGTGTGCTTCAGTTCTTTGTATTAGTATTATTATTACACCAGTACTTATAGAGCGCAATATCCCAAAGCTCAATGCACTGAGCAAACAAGTAAACTATACAACAATTAACCATAGACTTCATTGAAGTAATGCGTTTTCAACAAAGACTTAAAGGTAGACACAGAACATGCATTCCGAATGTTTGACGGGAGTTTGTTCCACAGTTCAGGAGCAGTGTGACTGAAGGCATGGTTTCCAATTCTCTTGCTGGAAGGTTTCAAGGTACACTATATACAAGTTGTTCTGACGTGGCAGGACGTTAATCCCTGAGCCTATTCTGCCCACTGTACTCACAACCAGGTCACATGCTGTCCACCATGGCTGAATGTGAACCAAGGATAACCTTATTAAAGTAAATCCAAAATCAACCCAACATGACCAGAAAACTGTACAAATAATCCATCATTATTCCAGCAACCCTTTTAACATTAGAAGAGTAACCTAAGGAAGGTTGGCAAGCCGCCCCTGATATGCGCCTGCACTGATATAACATTAAACTTACGGCATGAAACATAGCCTTAATAACTCGAGAAGAGTCACAATAAGGTACGTCTTGTTATAATGCTCAATTCATCCTGTTACAGCTGGTTCTGCCATGTCATATGGCTTATTGAGAGGCCTCGTGACAGGTATCACTCTCATTAGCTTGTTTATGTCAAATGGCTCTATAACAGGGTTGTCCAACCTTTTGCAGAGACGGGCCACATGGAATGATTATGATGAAGGAAGGGGACGCATGAACCATACGCTCGATTTTTCGCCCGAAGCCCAAGGCAACAAAATGTGAGCACTGCGCACGGAGCACACTGATTTATTTTCCTTCCTGATAAAACAGATGAATAAAATCCAGCCGCCTTCCCCCCCCCCCCTCCGCTGAGAGAGTCACACAAACTAACCTGTATGCAGTTTTTTGGACCCAGAAGGTTCGATTGATTGATTATTTAGCTTCAAATTGTTATCAATAATTCTGCTCTCTAAAATTCGCACCGTAGAGCATCTCTGCGGCGGGCTGGAATGTGGCCCGCGGGCGGTAGGTTGAACAACCCTGCTCTATAACTATATATAGGTCATTAGCCCTCACAGTTGTCTTAATCTCTTCAACTTGAAAGAAGATAACTACTACGGTGTGAGAAAACGGAATAATGTGCAAAATAGATACATGGTATATTTTAAATGTATCCCCTTAAAGTTTTTATTTATATCTTCTCCAGGCATACAGAAAATATATTGTTAATAACAAACGTATATTCTGTGCAAAAATATATATTCTCGTAGAGTAAATATGCTGTAAATATTATATTCTCTAACACAAAAATTATTTCTATTTCAAGAATATATTTATTCTCAAATAGAAAAAATATATATATATATCCTGTTAAAAAAACATACATTTAATTGAAAATGCACCCTTTAATATTACTGCCATAACATATTACTGCCTTTAACTACCCTTTAATATTACTGCCCTTTAATATTACTGCCTGCATCTCACGGTAGATGGCAGGAACTTTGAGCTGTGCAAGTGACTTTTCCACGCTCGTTTCCTTTACAAGGCTTGGCAAATTGATTACGTCACACACAGGCTAATGTTCCAGACTAATAACCTTGAAAGGTGGAGAAGTGGGCAGTAGCGAAAAATGAACGACAGTCTTACTAAAAGAGCGGATTTTCAAATTTTGAAATTCTGTTACAGAAAAATATTTTTTCTCTAACAAAATCTATAAATTATGTGACAGAAAATATATATATATTCTATAGAAAAAATTATATTCGAAGAAAAAATATATTTGTATCCTTTGTAAGAAAAAAAAAAATCTCTAACAACAATCTATTCTGTACAATGAAAAATATATTCTAAATAAATAAAATAAAACTGTTAGCAAACTGCTTATCCACTAGAGAGAGTGTAAGAGAATGTGTAGAAGTAAGTTGGCCTGACGTTTCGATCCTAGCAGGATCTTTTTCAGAGGCTGAATGACAAGTAACAATAGCAGAAGGGACAAAAACATGCACAGAATACAGACAGGTTAATGAGCATGGTGAACAGAAAGAGATAGATGTAAGGGGATTAGTAGACAAAGGATGGAGAGAAGAATGAAAGAAACCAAGAGGAGAGGTAGGAGATAACAGTGGAGGGACAAAGAGAGGATTAAGGGAAGTGGGTAGGGAATAAACTGGAAAAGGAAAAAGACATACTGTTTTTTTGTTTACATACTGTTCAATTTTCCCTTATGTGTTTTCTAGACTTTTTATACCTTTGATTTCTTTTTTATTTGTTTTAGGTTTTGTAAAGCGTCTAGAGGCCTTTTGGTATTTTGCGCCATATAAAGAACTTATTTATTATGATTATTATTATTATTATTATGTTAATAAACGGAAACCATGAATAACAAAGATGTATGTAAACGATGGTACAGGATTTGGTTGGATTTGTTTTGTGTACATAGGGTTCGTAAGGATTAAGTATTAAGGTAAAAGAAGACTGACACAGTCTTTCGGGGAGGAGGGGCATGTTGTGAAGTCTACAAGTAAGGAGAGGTTTACCGGCAGTTGGACTCTGGCTTTTGTGCGGTGAGGAGCCAAGGTATTAGGAAGAGATGAGAAAAGGGGAGAAGCAGAGAGAGTGTGTGAGGATACAGGGGTAGTGTTGCAAGGTAGCAGAGATTGTTAAATTGAGAATTGATGCTAGTTAATTGTAAAAGGAAGCAGTGGCATTATGTGGAGTCTGAAAAATAAAGGAAGAAAACCAACGAATGACACTGTCTTGAACTTATTACCCCACACTACGTAACACAAAGTAATGGTGCTAGTGAAGAATTGCCGTTTTCTTTCCCTGATCATGAAGGTTCCTAATTAAAGATTATTATACTGAGTATCTCAGTTGTGTGGCAGGATTATTATCATGAACTGACACTTACTTGACAGGTCATTTACTGCCAGACAACAATTAACATCATGGTGAGGACATGGAATTTCATATTCAATAGCAAAAAATGGAACGGATCGATAAAATTGACAAAGAACAAAAGTGGTATATTTGAAAGGAAACAGAACAAATGAAAACACTACTAACATTAACTAATTTTTTTCAACCCTTTTATTTAGTTTTGATTCTGGGATCAATGAAAAAAGCAAATATTTTTGAAAACATTTGTAAAATGGAAAAACAAAGTTTACCAAAGATTTATAATTATATGAAACTCAGAACCCTAATTTTAACACTATTAATGATACAATAGTTATGAATTATGGTTGTAATCATTACGGAAATCAATAAGTTTATATTTGACTGCTTTGACGGTGGTAAACAAAATGTTTGTTGAAACATGAATAAAACATTAAATATAATCTAACATAAATAACATAAAGGAGGTTGTTGGTAAAGAATACGAGTAGCAAGGTATAAAAGGAAGCATTGGTCTCCACTACACATGTAATACTTTCTTACGTGGAGTAAAAACTATACTGAAATATGCTGCTTGTAAAACCTGGACTAGGCAAGGAGTACTCAAACTGGATTTAATGAAAAGACTATAAACTATTTAAGAGTATGATTAAAGATATAGTATAGACTATTTGGGATAACAAATTTGGGATACATTTTTTTTATCTTGATCGAAGTCACTGGGTTCTGATAGTCAGGTATGTACAAGTAAAGTGATAATACACATTGGCAATACAAAGAATTTATGCTAGTTTTATAATATCAGGGCCCCGTTCCACAAAGACTTACGCTTGATCTATTCATGGTAACAATATGGAGGGATTTACTAAAATGAAATTTAGTAATGCAAAGAAACTCAATGTTATGAAATATAAACATGTTATAAATAAAAACCTTGTCACTTGTATGATAAACTATTTGTTTGCTTGTTTATAACATTTTCCACGAAGGTAAAATTGATGAGTCAGGATTACATATTTAACTACAATAATTGCCCTGCTTATGTGGCTGAGTTAAGCTGACATCGTCCTATTCTTCCAGACCAGCAAAACAATTTTTGTAAATTTCCATGACATTCCCATGATGAGATCCCACTCCTTAAAAAAAAAAAAACTATAGATAAACAAAGTTTGAATGAGGGATTAGTCTCCACACATGCTCAGGTTTTAACCATCATTGTGCAGTATAAAGGGATAACATTACACTAATGTCACCAAAAGAAAATCAAGACAAGGGCTGAATGACTAATCCAGGTCTGGGAATGCATTCTTTCATATTCCATGACTTTTCCATGATTAAAGCATGATCCTGGTACAAAGTACTGGATACAAATAGATCTGAATAACAAGCAACCTCTAGCTGTTGAAGTATTTACTCATTATGAGGGTATAGTTAAGGAAAGCAAGTATAAATGATCATTGTTCTACACAGTGGGGTAGGAAGGTGGGGGGCTGAAGACTGATGGCCGGCCTGGGGAGGGGTTTAAGGGGAGGGGGTGTCCCCCTCCCCTTTGGATTTTTTTGCATTTCCAGGTGGCCTCAGATGCAATTTGGTGCAATATAGCACACTTCAACATCCACTCCATTTTGTAAACTTAATTTTGTATTTTCACCTGGCCTAAGATGCAATTTGGTGCTCCAAATGAGATTTTTTTTCTCATTTAGAAATGTAAAAGGGGTTTTCTGACTTGCGAACCGGGGGGGGGGGCGGAATGATACTTCCGCCCTTCCACATTTTTCACTGGGGGCTTGCGCCCCCCAGCCCCCCGGTTCCTACGCCCTTGGTTCTACAATAAAAGGAAAATCAAAACGATACACATTTTTTTTTTTCAATAAACAGTGGATAAACGTCACATTTGTGCAGAAGTAACTCTATCAGGTAGGGAAGAACTGAGTATAAATCAATCTTCCTCATAATTTAAATACTAATAGTTTCTAATCATAATATTTAATTTTTTTTATCTATATCGACAGGACTGAACACCATACCGCCAAGTCAGTTCACGGTATCTGACAGTGGTTTCTACTGGTCATACTGAAAAGGATGTCAAATAATAAATAAAAAAGAATAAAGCTCACAATAAGGCAAAAGGGCGGAATAAACATCTAAAATATCATCCCAAAAAAAAAAAATTTTTGTTCAAATCTTTACATATCATTTCTGTTAATTAATGGAAGATCTCAAACATTTGCATTTCTAAAACAATTTCTAGAAATGTAAACAAGACACAAGACTTTCCAAAAAACAAATAGAACAAATTAATGAACTCTTTCTTCTTTTCTATTCAAAGTACCACATGTTTGGCATTTGCCATATCTGGTAGTTTGTTTAAGGCCCCAAATGAATCTGTTAAAAAGATACGCTGCATTCAGGGAGGTTAAAGGTCGCACTGAATTAAAAAACTTCCAAGGTGTTGAATCACGAGGTGTGGTTATGGTAATCAATCCAAACTTATCTTTTGATCATTATAAAGATATGATAGACAACAAGAAAGAGAGTGTCCAGTACTTCCTCGGAGATATGACTAAAATGAGTATCAAAGCAATATAAACATAAAGAAGGAGAGAAATATTAAGACATCCATAAAAGGATGACAACAACCTTTTAAAACTGGCATATATATATAAAAAAAATAACTAGGCCAAACTTAGCAAGTACTCAGGGGAGGAACAATAGAATACAATTATTTGTTACTCTTTTGTATAAAACGCACAAAAACTTTCTAAAGTTTGACGAGGCAGTCTCACTATTATCCTAAAGTATTTATGAAAGATATACAGATGAATAGAGAACTGTGCTTGGTACTAGCTTGCTTAGTTTAACACGGTTAGACAACTGGCCACATATTGAAGAAACTGCTGCGTAGCAAAATCATACTGATGTTCTTAACTGGTTAAAGCTTTTTAAAAGCCACTCGTTTTCTTTATATCAGCATTCCATTACTTTTTGTCTCAAGGTTGGGAAAAAATGTCAAATTCTGGTCACACAGATTCACACTAACACGAAAACATTTTACATACACTCTCACAGAAATATCTCTACTTAATTTGAGACTATCTATAAATGCTGTCTAGCATGTGTCAGTTTAAAAGAAGTACTGATAACCTACAACAACCCTTCTAGTAAGAAGCATATCTAATGGATTGTGAATATTCATAGCCAATGGTGCCTGACAGGATATTACACATATCAGTAGTGATGAACATTACCACTGTGTTTGTTACATTTCTAATTACACACTCCTTCATATAGGTATGTATTTATTGAAACGAGATACCTTGTCAGTCAAACAGAAATTAATACCTGGATAGCAATCAGAATACCACCAAACTTGTTGCATATATTAACCAAAAACAAAACATCCCACAAACTTGATCTATGGTAGAATCAAAGAATAAATATCTATATGTATTAATAACGCCTTGCTTTAAATACCAATGAAATTCTTGAACCTAATTTTAAAGGTGGGGGCTGGTTAATTGGACACTGGTTTAAATGTTTCATGACACATATAGTTGTGAGTGATGCAGAGATGTCAGTGGCAAGCTCCCACAGATAATTAAAAATTCTAAAAGCAATGAATATTCCACCATTTTACAGTCACAGGATGTTATCCTAAATCCTGCACAGATAACACTATATAGTTGTTCATATATCACAATCATGCAGAGACTTATATTGGTTTACTTTTGACCGACATAAACAAATCCCTTTATGTTTTGTAGTTTATTGCTGTTGCCTTTTTTCATGTATACAAGGCTCTTTGATTTGTTTACCTTTTCAATACATTGAAGATGTTTTTGAACCTGAAACAGACTGAGTTAAGAACATTAACACTGACTCTAGTAAGTATAACTTTAACTTCTCCATTTCAAATCACTTAAACTCAACTTCTTCATCCAACAACTACATATAAAAGCATTGAAGATGAGCGGGACTTCGCCTTGTTATCTATAACTAAGTCAGTAAAATCCCAGATTATTTCTGCATGATTCCAACACTGTTCTTATTTTCATACACCTCTTAATGTCAATCTCGTAAAATTATAAAAGTGTTTAATTAGGAGTTACAACAAAATACCCACGTACATATATACTACATGTAAACAGTTCAGTCCGATGTTCTTTTACTGCATGTAAACGTGTATACAGTTCAGTCTGGTGTTTAAATATATATATATATATATATATATATATATTTATATATATATATATATAGATATATATATAATTGAAAATCGTAATGAGTTGGAAAATCAAGAACAGTGAACAAAACTTCCAGCCTCCGCCAGGATTCGAACCCAGGCCTCCGCTCTGTACGTGGACACCCTAATCACTATGCTATGGACGCTGATTGTATGGCGTTTTGGTGACATATTTTGCCTTACTCTAGAGATCAAACATGATGCTAACCAACTCGAAATCATTTGTGATTCCTAAAGACGGATATATATATATATATATGTATATACTCATAGTTATATATATATATATATATATATATATATATGTATGTATGTATACAACTCCAAAAATGCATATTACGCTCAAAAACTGTATGTAGATGTGGTTTTGACTTTAAGATGCAAAAACGTCCAATTTGGATTAATAATCAATTATACCGGAATATCACTACAAAACAAACGAGGTCGCGTTACTGAGTTCCATTCCTCCGACTGACAGTCTTGTCATTAGAGTAACGCACAATCGTGACCAGGAATGGAAAATGTTAGACTGACCCCGTTTTCCTTCATCCGAAATTTCCTACAACGGTACATATAGCGTTTCTGAATCACACTGCAAAGCAAAGTTATCAGTGTTGAAATTAACAACATGGCACGGTTCGGTGAAATAACCCTCTTAACATCGCTCCAGTTTCAGAACACCCGATTCCCATATGTCTGAAGTATATGAACCTATGAACTTACACGTATCGATTGAATCAAATAAGTTCAAAAGTTACCTTTTCGTAAAAAATAATTTATTAAGCTGATTTACACAATATCTTTCAGTCTATTTCTATCTATGATGATAATGTTTACGTTGATAATTTACCAAATTTATGGCAGTTAATTTGTGCCGGATAATCGAACCATTTCATCAATGCCATTTTAGCCTGCTAAGCCCCGGTCACTCAGTGCAACAGAATAAAGTAGGCCAAATTATAGGGGTTGAAGTAAACTTTGTATTATTTTACTACCAGTTAATCGATAATTTATTTTAACAGGTAAATTGTCAACATTCAACCAGTTAACAATCACCATGTCGGGGGTCGGTGCGTGGGTGTCGTTCTCCATATTTTTTTTAGATGGTATTTACGGTCGATCATTCTTGAACACTGACTAAGACATTCTTACAGAAAGGTTTCTGGAATGAAGTTCCGCTGCAGTACGGTTACCTATAAACGATTAATGCCGTTTGTTTATTAATATAGCATTTTGTTTGTCATAGACAGTTAGGTATCTGTATGAATTGATTTGAGATATAAACATTTTAATACTTGCGGATATTTTTAAGGAGGGAGCACAGATTTGGATTGATTTTGTTAGCTACTTTGATTTTACAGGGGTGGGTGGGGTGGGACATAATTAATGCCTCCTTGCCTCCACTCCACCACTCCGGACGCCCATGTATATACAGGACGATTCTAAGAGTATGGTGACAATTCAGTTGCCTATATCTTTAAAAATGACTGGATTCGTGATATATAGCCTCTACGTAATATATTTGTCAAAGACGGTATTATTAAAATACAAGTCTAAAAGTCCCAACACACGCATTGCGTTCGTTACCAGTTACAACCCCCTCATCAAGTCTTTCATTCGCTCCATCAAACAGGAATTTGCTGTATTTCAAGATGATCAGTCTGTAGGAGAATCGTTGAAGGTACCCCCCATGCTAGCATTTCGTCAACCCCCTAACCTTAAATTTCTTCTCACTTCCTCCAGACTCCCCCGCTCAGTTTCCACCTCCGCAGGCAATTTTCCTTGCGGTAAACCTAGATGCCAAATATGCCCCCATATTACCCCAGGCACCGTGGTCAAGATTCCCAATGTTGACTTTAGTCTAAGACCCCCTTCCCTCTCTTGTGATTCTATTAATGTTATTTACATTTTCTATTGTGTACTTTGCAATGAGGGCAATTATGTAGGTGAAACAGGTTCCCGATTCCGCTTACGTTTTAATAATCACAAAAAAATCTATTCGTGATAATTTTGCAGGATTCCCAGTTTCCAAACATTTCAATCTTCATAGTCATTCTCTAAAAAACCTAAAATGTATTTTAATTGCCTCGGACTTCAAAACAACTGCTGAACGTAAACGTAAAGAAATCGATTGGATCTTTCGTATTAAGTCTCACATCACCGGCCTCAAGAGAGACTTGGGACCCCTTAACAACTATCAGTTCTACAAGCATATGTAATCCGTTCTTTGCTCCTTAATCCGCTTCCTGTATAGTCATGGTTTCTTTGGTTTTAATTCCATCATTGCAACTTACACTTATCTATAGCGTCATACTTTCATTGTGTCACATTTTGTACTTCTCATTCGACTGCCAAGTATTGCTGACGAAGGTTCCAGGGGGACCGAAAATTCCAATATATTTTCTAAAACTTACTCCTTATTTGTCAATTATGAGTCATATCTTTTTTCTCTGGTTTTCTCTAATAATATTTTCTGCCCGTCTGTTGCAGATAAGCGAGAGTGCTCGACTGACTGGTCAGGAGCGTAGGTAGAGTTGGTTGGCGTCTATCTTGGCGCAGAGTGCTCTATGTCCATTGGACAGAGCGGAAAATATGTTGATACTAGTTGAGACTAGTGGAACACTAGTAGTTGTAACTCAGTCGGGCACTCTCGCCTATCTGCAATAGACGGAACAATGGAACAGCCGAACCAAGTCAGCTTTAACTACTCCATGAAGAATATACCTATACCAACTGCCAACACCTACAAGAAGAAACTCATCGAAAAAGTCGAAAACGTCATCAAACGTATGAGATGGAAAGCTTCCTTCTTCCTAAAAACATGCAATAACAACGAGGAAGACGACGAGGAGGATGACGAGCACCACCCAGCACATACGAAGAATTTCGGATTCAAAAGCAAGAAGTGCCCACCGCAGATCGAAGAACTGAAGCTGTTTGAGGACGACTTGCTCCGTATGATCGAGAACGTGAAGTTCAAAAAAGTCATCAACCAATTCCAAGACAAACTCAGAAAAGACGTCAGCAGGATCAAGAAATCTACCAAACTGCTCATCCCGGCCGACAAAACCAGAAACTAGTACGAGATAGACACCCAACTACACGAAAAACTCCTCAGGCAACACATAACAAAGAACTACCAGACGACCTCCATTGCACCTGTCAACAGAATCAACGCCGAAGCCAGAACCATCGCCGAAAAACTAGGGATCGACAACCGCATGGAATCGATGGCCACCAAGCAAGCCTTCATCACCCTGAAAGACCACAAGGACAACTTTGTGAACAACCTACCATGCAGGCTCATCAACCCGGCAAAGAGCGAAACAGGTCTCATCAGCAAGGCCATCCTAGACAGAATAAACAACGCCATAAGAATCGCCACGAAAGTGAACCAATGGAGAAACACGTCATTTATAGATAGGCTCAAATTAAGTAGAGATATTTCTGTGAGAGTGTATGTAAAATGTTTTCGTGTTAGTGTGAATCTGTGTGACCAGAATTTGACATTTTTCCCAACCTTGAGACAATAAGTAATGGAATGCTGATGTAAAGAAAACGTGTGGCTTTCAAAAAGCTTTAACCAGTTAAGAACATCAGTATGATTTTGCTATGCAGCAGTTTCTTCAATATGTGGCCAGTTTTCTAACCGTGTTAAACTAAGCAAGCAGGGGCGGCGATCTGTTTCAAATATTGGGGGGGGGACATTTGCTTGGATGCAGGTGAATTACTATCTAAGCGGAGCGCCACCATTAGTTGGCGCGCAGCGTACAAGAAAATTTCTGGTTTTGATAGCCCCCCAGATCACCGGAAATGGCACTTCTCGGGCTTGAAAACGACCAACCAGATGTACACTTTGCCTGAGAACCAAGTTTTTCCTAATAGTTTTTTTTTCATTCATAACCTTTTTTCAAGATTGTCACCAGTCACATATCATGTTCGACCTCATTGCAGCTCCTGTGGATCATTGCTTTTGTAGGTAATTCTACGTAACGCCCCACAATACCCGTCAGCCCCACTTTTCAAGGTTTTAAGCCCATTATTTGTTCAGAATTTGAATAATAAATTCACTTCAAAACATACACATAATGTTGCACAAAATTTCATCTATGGACAATATAAAAAATATAAAAAAAAAACCTCAGCCCCTACTAGACCTGTCGAAATTGCACGAGTAGAGGGAAGTATGATGAAAAATGTTGGTCAAGGAATTTTCGAAAATTCAGACACAGTTAAATTATTGGTGTACAAATATTAAAACTTCTTATAACGGCTACTTTAAAACTTCGATATCATAGAAAATACCACAAAAATATGCTCGAGGGGGAGGGCGGTCTCCACCCTTCACCCCCCTTCCTTGGCTACGCACCTGCGTTAAGAAATCTTGTAGGAAACAGGCCAAATGGAAACCCAGTGAACCCATTTTGATGTAGATCATATATATATATGATTGTACGTACTTACACTCATACACAAGATGCAAACCAAATTTCATTACGGATGCAGTCCGTCTAGCTATTCATTTCGAGAAAAAAAGTAAAAACTACTTTCGGTCATATATAGTAACAAATTGTGACACGGTTAGACAGGCGCCTTGCGAGGAATTTGCCAAGGGAGGGGCAAAGCTTGTACCCAGACTTTCTAATTGTAGCGCCACCATAAGTTGGCGCGAAGCGCGAAAGAAAATTTTCGCCGAAAATGCCTCCCAGATCGCTGGAAATGGCACTTCCCAGGCCTTGTAAGTTGCATCTAAGCATTTTCTATTTTGAAATTACTAGTGATATCATAAAAAAATACAAAACATATGCTTATTAAAAACTATGCCACCAAATATTGGGGGGGGGATATTAGATACTATATCCCCCCACCTAAAATATTGGGGGGGGGACATGTCCCCCCCGTCCCCCCCATGATCGCCGCCCATGTAAGCAAGCTAGTACCACAGTTCTCTATTCATCTGTATATCTTTCATAAAATACTTTAGGATAATTATGAGACTGCCTCGTCAAATTTTAGAAAGTTTTAGTGCGTTTTATATAAAAGAGTAACAAATAATTGTATGCTATTGTTCCTCCCCTGAGTACTTGCTAAGTTTGGCCTAGTTATTTTTTTTTTATATGCCAGTTTTAAAAGGTTGTTGTCATCCTTTTATGGATGTCTTAATATTTCTCTCCTTCTTTATGTTTATATTGCTTTGATACTCATTTTAGTCATATCTCCGAGGAAGTACTGAACACTCTCTTCCTCGTTGTCTATCATATCTTTATAATGATCAAAAGATAAGTTTGGATTGATCCTTATAAGAACAAGAGCCCAAGGGCACTGTGGTTCCTTGCTTGGGGTATATGACAATACACATAATATTATCAAGCAAGATTGGGCTGAAATAGTCCAAGTAATTGTGGTCCTACATGTTCCCATAAAGTAGCCAACACTTTTTTGATCACAAAATGTGATCGGATTTTTTATCAAAAGGCACTTTTGAGATCTAAATATGGCGTCGAAAATGTAAGAAATATAAGAGACCTACAAGCGTGTCAACAGATATGATAACAATGGTGACCTCAGATGACATGACCTTTAAGTTTCAAAATGTTCCACCACCCCATTCACAACTTGTCCCAAAATATCAACCATTTCACACCTTGGCATTGAGATTTAATTGCATTAAATGTCAAAAAATTAACTTTGAACTTGTATGTAACTTCACACATGAAGGTCAACCGGAGGTCAACCAATTGACATTTTTGATCGGTGAGACCTAAATAGAGCATGACTGTAAAAATTCAAACATTTTTTCTTTGCCCATTTTCTCCCCCCATAATACTACTTTTTTAACATTAGCTGACCTTTGGTGACGTTGGATCACATGACCGTTAAGTTTGAAAATATTCCCCTATACCATTTGCAACTTGTCCAAAAAAATCAACCTTGTCACACCTTGGCACTGGGAGTTATTGCATTAAATGTGTGAAAATTAACTTTGACCTCAAATAACTTCGCACACAAAGGTCAAATGGGGGTCAACCCATTGACATTTATGATCAGAAGGTACCTTTAACATCTGAAAATAGCATCGAAACTTTAAAAATCCACAAAACACAAAAAGGTCAACAGAGGTCAAATTGAGGTCAAGGGTCACCCAGATGCGGGTCGACAATTGGATTACATTGAAGCAACTCCCAACCCTAACGGACAATTTGTTCTCAAGTTGTCGCAAAAATACTAGTTTTTTATCATTAATTGACCTTTGGTGACCTTGTATCACATGACCGTTAAGTTTGAAAATATTCCCCTATACCATTTGCAACTACTCCAAAAATATCAACCTTGTAACACCTTGGAACTGGGAGTTATTGCAATAAATGTCTAAAAATTAACTTTGACCTCATATAACTTCGCACACGAAGGTCACACGGGGGTCAACCCATGGACATTTATGATCAGAAGGTACCTTTAACATCTGAAAATAGCATCGAAACTGTAAAATTCCACAAAACACTAAAAGGGTCACCAGAGGTCAAATTGAGGTCAAGGGTCACCCAGATGCGGGTCGACAATTGGATTACATTGAAGCAACTCCCAACCCTAACGGACAATTTGTTGTCAAGTTATCGCAAAAATACTACTTTTTTATCATTAATTGACCTTTGGTGACCTCGGATCACATGACCGTTAAGTTTGAAAATATTCCCCTATACCATTTGCAACTTGTCTCAAAATATTAACTGTGTAACACCTTGGCACTGGGAGTTATTACACTAAATGTCTGAAAATTAACTTTGACCTCATATAACTTAACATACAAAGGTCACCTTGGGTCAACTTATTGACATTTTTGATTGATGAGACCTAAATTAGAGCATCAAACTATAAAAATTCAAACATTTTTTTCTTTGCCCATTTTCTACCCCCAAAATACTAGTTTTTTGACATTAATTGACCTTTGGTGACATGGATCACATGACTGTTAAGTTTGAAAATATTCCCCTATACCATTTGCAACTTGTCCAAAAATATCAACCATGTCACACCTTGGAACTGGGAGTTGTTGCATTAAATGTCTGAAAATTAACTTTGACCTCGTATAACTTCGCACACGAAGGTCACACGGGTGTCAACCAATTGACATTTTTGATCAGAAGGTACCTTTGATATCCAAATCTAGCATCAAAACCAAACATTTTATTTTTTGCTCGTTTCCTCCCAAAATAAGCACATTTTTTCTAATGTGACCTTTGACCTTTTGACCTTGGTTTCAGATGTAGTTTAATCTCCTGATTCCAAAAAACAAAACGAAAAGTCTGTACAACCATCCTAACTCCGACCGAAAAACTTTGACCCCACGTAACTTCGCACATAAAGGTCACACAGGGTCAACCTATTGACATTTATGATCAGAAGGTACCTTTGACATCTGAAAATAGCATCGAAACTGTAAAAATCCCCAAAACACGAAAAGGTCACCAGAGGTCAAATTGAGGTCAAGGGTCACCCAGATGCGGGTCGACAATTAGATTACATTGAGGCAACTCCCAACCCTAACAGACATTTCGTTCTCAAGTTATTGCAAAAATACTAGTTTTTTATCATTAATTGACCTTTGGTGACCTCGGATCACATGACCGTTAAGTTTGAAAATGCTCCCCTAACCAGTTCACAACTTGTCCCAAAATATCAATCTTGCTGCACATTGGCACTGGGAGTTATTGCAGTTTTAATAATTTCGGTTTTTGGACCATAACTGACCTTTGGTGACCTTTGTGGGCACCAAAAACAATAGGGCACACCTTCTCCATATGGCGGATCTATAGTCCAAGTTTGGCCTCAATCCAACATTCCCTTATTGAGATAGAGCGTACCCAAGCAAGTGTCACAGACGCACACACACACATACACACACACACATACGCCAACCTGACTGCATAGGTTCCTTTTGCTAAAGCAAGGAACCAAAAAGTCGCCCAGGAAAGAACCTGGGCACGAAAACCAAACTACTGAACGACTGATCTACTTCTAACCCCAGTCCCCTTGCATCGGGATTGATTACCATAACCACACCTCGTGATTCAACACCTTGGAAGTTTTTTTTAATTCAGTGCGACCTTTAACCTCCCTGAATGCAGCGTATCTTTTTAACAGATCCATTGGGGGCCTTAAACAAACTACCAGATATGGCAAATGCCAAACATGTGGTACTTTGAATAGAAAAGAAGAGTTTCCATTAATTTGTTCTATTTGTTTTTTGGAAAGTCTTGTCTTGTGAACTGTTTACATTTCTAGAAATTGTTTTAGAAATGCAAATGTTTGGGATCTTCCATTAATTAACAGAAATTATATGTAAAGATTTGAACAAAAAATAATTTTTTGGATGATATTTTATATGTTTATTCCGCCCTTTTGCCTTATTGTGAGCTTTATTCTTTTTTATTTATTATTTGACATCCTTTTCAGTTTGACCAGTAGAAACAACTGTCAGATACCGTGAATTAACTTGGCGGTATGGTGTTCAGTCCTGTCTATACACGAATGTTATAGATAAAAAAAAAAATCAATATTATGTTTACAAACTATTAGTATTTAAATTATGAGGAAGATTTATTTATATTCAGTTCTTCCCTACCTGACAGAGTTATTTCTGCACAAATGTGACGTTTATCCACTGTTTATTTAAAAAAAAAATGTGTATCGTTTTGATTTTCCTTTCGTTGTAGAACAATGATCATCTATACTTGCTTTTCTTTAACTACCCTCATAATGAGTAAATACTTCAACAGCTAAAGGTTGCTTGTTATTTAGATCTATTTGTATCCAGTACTTGGTACCAGGATCATGCTTTAATCATGGAATATGAAAGAATGCATCAGAACCCAGTGACTTCGATCAAGATAAAAAAATGTATCCCAAATTTGTTATCCCAAATAGTCTATACATATCTTTAATCATACTCTTAAATAGTTTATAGTCTTTTCATTAAATCCAGTTTGAGTACTCCTTGCCTAGTCCAGGTTTTACAAGCAGCATATTTCAGTATAGTTTTTACTCCACGTAAGAAAGTATTACATGTGTAGTGGAGACCAATGCTTCCTTTTATACCTTGCTACTCGTATTCTTTACCAACAACCTCCTTTCTGTTATTTATGTTAGATTATATTTAATGTTTTATTCATGTTTCAACAAACATTTTGTTTACCACCGTCAAAGCAGTCAAATATAAACTTATTGATTTCCGTAATGATTACAACCATAATTCATAACTATTGTATCATTAATAGTGTTAAAATTAGGGTTCTGAGTTTCATATAATTATAAATCTTTGGTAAACTTTGTTTTTCCATTTTACAAATGTTTTCAAAAATATTTGCTTTTTTCATTGATCCCAGAATCAAAACTAAATAAAAGGGTTGAAAAAAATTAGTTAATGTTAGTAGTGTTTTCATTTGTTCTGTTTCCTTTCAAATATACCACTTTTGTACCTCCTTTTGTTCTTTGTACATTTTATCAATCCGGTCCATTTTTTGCTATTGAAGACGAAATTCCATGTCGTCATCATGATGTTAAATGCTGTCTGGCAGTAAATGACCTGTCAAGTAAGTGTCAGTTCATGATAATAATCCTGCCACACAACTGAAATACTCAGTATACTTACCTTTAATTAGGAACTTGCATGATCAGGGAAAGAAAACGGCAATTCTTCACTAGCACCATTACGTTGTTATTCATGGTTTCCGTTTATGTTAACATTAATTTCTTCATTCACACTCTGATTGGCCTGTTATCGTCTGCTGACCATGCATTAACTTTGCATTAATTAACCTATTGATAATGCATGGTAAACTCAATGGCAGATTAAAAAGTGAAAGTTCCCGATCCCCTGCTAAGGAAACGAATCAGACCAAGTATGGTGTGGCAACAAGACCATGGCTGTAAACACCCCTCGACAAAATTATGACCAAACTTTTCCGAGAAAGCTAGCTTGCAGCCTGAAGTATACTTACAACTGGGCGCGAACTAGTGAGTACAGGAAGTTCAAGAATGCATTTTATTATATTTTGGAATCTGACAAACTTGAAACACAATAATCAATAAATAAAGCTTAATTAAACATCATGCACGGTATTGTTTACATCCACCTTAGTGAGTAGATTCAATTTTCTTATTTTGTTTATGTGGTGGTCAAAGTTGTAAATCCTAGGACACATGATAACAAAACAAGTCCAAAAGTAAAACTTGGATGGTTGTTCAAAACTTTAAATTGTTGTGTTCAGTGTTACATTTAAACTTGTAATGTTCTCATCTGATCTGTGGCAATAAATCATTTGACATTTATAATTTTACATCACTACACTGCGGGGAGACACAGTGATGAATGCAAGCAAAAGTAAGATACTGAAAAGGAGATCAACCTGGACTTTATCTAAAGAGAAAAATCAGCTCCAGAGATGTTTCAAAGAATGATATCACAAATGTTATCAATTATTAGTGGTGTTGACATAAATATGGATGATATTTTTTAGCTTGGTGATTTTGGGTTTCGCCAACACATTGGATGCCGCAAACTCTACAAAAGATCAGATAGATGACGTATGTTGGAGAAACCAATACCACCCTCAAGAAGCGACTCTATGGTCACAGATCCACAGTCAACACCATGAAGAATGAGACCCCAGTTGGAGAACACTTTAACTTTCCCAACCATACCATTAACGACATGTCCCTACAGGGGATTGAATCCTTAGGTAAGCCGCCCTGACCTAGTACGCAATCAGCAGAGAAAGACTGTATATGCAACGCCTTTGCAAAATTCAACCTCTTGGGCTCAACATTCAGGAAGGACATGACTAACTTTTCTTCTAGTCCCCCCTCCATCTCCCTGCCCCAAACCCCCCCCCCCCCCATCGCCCCTCTTCTCATAGCTCTCTTCCACCCTTTTTGCCTCTACACCTTTCTGTCTTTGTCCTTCTTCAGTTTATTCCCTACCCCCTTCCCTTAATCCTCTCTTTGTCCCTCCACTGATTATCTCCTACCTCTCCTCTTCCCCTATTGGTTTCTTTCTTTCTTCTCTCCATCCCTTGTCTACTAAGCCCCTTACATCTATCTCTTTGTGTTCACCATGCTCATTAACCTGTCTGTATTCTGTGCGTGTTTTTGTCCCTTCTGTTACCTCTACTTGTCATTCAGCCTCTGAAGAAGATCCTGCTAGGATCGAAACGTCAGGCCAACTTACTTCTACACATTCTCTTACACAGGCTCTCTAGTGGATAAGCAGTTTGCTAAAGGAAACTAGTCTGGGACGTTAGTCTGTGTGTTACGTAATCAATTTGCCAAGCCTTGCAAAGGAAGCGAGCATGGAAAAGTCACTTGCACAGCTCAAATTTCCTGCGATCTACCGTGAGATGCAGGTAAACTGTTATGGCAGTGGTATTTAAGGCACTGAAGACTCGCCCCAAACCGCTTGCGGCTATCTGAAAAAGTTAACTTTCTGTTGCTTGCAAGTGACGTTTTGTTCGTGTCGCTACAAAATGCAGACCGTAATGACACGTGATACCTTAATTGTTATCTTTAGCTGGACCTGAGATGTCCATCGCTGTGTCGTTTGTATACTGTGCTGTGGGTATTGACCGCAGCTCTATGTACTAAATTTACACTAGTGTCTAATTACCGACGGTAGCAAGCTGTGTTTGTATTTTCTGGGATCGATGGTTGTGTGTAACACTTCTGTTACACCTCATTCGAAACTAGGTCAAATGACCGGCATTAGACGTTTCTTTTTGCGCGAGTCTTCACACCCTTTAAGGGTGCATTTTCATTGAAATGTATGATATTTGAACAGGATATATATATTATTTTCTCTTTGAGAATAAATATATTCTTGACATAGAAAAATATCATTTTTGTGTTAGAAACTATCATATTTACAGCATATTAACTCGAAGAGAATATATATTTTTGCACAGAAAACACATTTGTTATTAACAAAATATTTTCTGTATGCCTGGAGAAGATATAAATAAAAACTTTAAGGGAATACATATAAAGTAAACCATGTATCTATTTTGCACGTTTTTTTTGTTGTACCTAACATATTCCGTTTTCTCACACCATAGTAGTTAGCTTGTTTCAAGTTTAAGAGATAAAGACAACTGTGAGTGCTAATGACCTATATGTAGTTATAGAGCCATTTGACATAAACAAGCTAATGAGAGTGATACCTGGCACGAGGCCTCTCAATAAGCCATATGACGTGGCAGAATCAGCTGTAACAGGATGAATTGAGCATTATAGCTAGACGTACCTTATTGTGACTCTTCTCGAGTTATTAAGGCTATGTTTCATGCCGTAAGTTTAATGTTATATCAGTGCAGGCGCACATCAGGGGCGGCTTGCCTTCCAACCTTCCTTTGGTTCCTCTTCTAATGTTAAAAGGGTTGCTGGAGTAATGATGGATTATTTGTACAGTTTTCTGGTCATATTGGGTTGATTTTGGATTTACTTTAATAAGGTTATCCTTGGTTCACATTCAGCCATGGTGGACAGCATGTGACCTGGTTGTGAGTACGGTGGGTAGTACTGGCTCAGGGAATAACAACCTGCCACGTCAGAACAACTTGTATATAGTGTACGATATTTCATTTCTAGTGTCCAACCTGTATTCTTATTATTGTTTTGTAGGTATTCCCCATTGGGCACCACAACTGTTGCAGTTTACTTGCAGGTGTCCCTGCAAACCAAATCCGGAGGCTTCAAGTGGTCCAAAATAGAGCGGCTCGCATTATTGCAAGAGTGAGTCCTCATGATCACATCTCATCAGTTCTGGCGAATCTGCACTGGATTCCGTGTGACTACAGGGTTAGATTCTGAATCCTGACGTTTGTCTACGTGTGCCTTCACCAGTCGTCACCGGCCTACTTACGTGACCTCATCACTCAGTACCAACCGCGTCGCACACTTCGTTCATCATCTGACAAGTCTATTCTGGCGTCGAAACCTTCCAGCAAGAAAATTGGAAGCCATGCCTTCAGTCACACTGCTCCTGAACTGTGGGAACAAACTCCCGTCAAACATTTGGAATGCATGTTCTGTTTCTACCTTTAAGTCTTTGTTGAAAACGCATTACTTCAAGGAAGTCTATGGTTAATTGTTGTATAGTTTACTTGTTTGCTCAGCGCATTGAGCTTCGGGATATTGCGCTCTATAAGTACTGGTGTAACAATAATACTAATACAAAGAACTGAAGCACACTGGCATTATCTCTTTTTATTTGGAATTTTGTGTGTTTCAAAATGTTACAGAGTTTTGTCACTAAGCTGTACCTGCGAACCCTCCTGGCCCACCAGCCTGATAGAGTTTGGTGATGATGGATTGGCACACTTTCTCCAATTTCTTGTGTTGGTATTCAAACTCGTCCTTCTCAGCAGTCTAAACAACAACAGATATCAAAACGGTGATTACTATCAAAGATTATCTTCTGTCACTTTATGTCTCCTTTCATGCATCTGTAGAATACCCCAAGTAACGCTACAGCAGTGTTTTTTTTTTTTTGAATCTCAATACTCATACAGTCCATTTCTATTGCTAGTAAGCGGACAGTTTGTACGTCTGAATTTCTGCTATTGATGACAATCTCAAAAACAACACTTGTTTTGCACCAATGGTAATTACCCAGAATAAACATAAACCATTCAATACAGAGAACACTAGACATGTATTGGCACTAGCACTACAAAAGCTAACATTTACCCGGCAGTTCATAAACCAACTGCTTTCTCACAGGTACACAAGAATTAAATGCATGTTAACTACTTGAAATATGGAACCATGAGAGAGATTGCTATACTCTTGTCAGGACTGTTTATGGTCTGTAATTAAGCTCAAAAATACTTCCCCATTTTGTTCCCTCAGCAGGACTGGACTTGTAAACATAATAGCTGGTTTATATTATGTGGCAATGTGTAATGTCTAGTTAAATCTGACTTTCTATAACAGGATTATAAGGTTATACAATACTTCCAGCACCTACCTGGTTCTTGTCCAGCCAGTCCACTGCTTCTGCACATTTATCAATCACGGTCTTCCTGGCATCTTCTGATACCTTCTTCTTCATCTTGTCATCCTCCATGGTACTCTTCATGTTATAGGCATAGCTCTCCAAAGCATTCTTTGCACCAATCCTCTGCCTCTGAGCCTCATCCTCATTCTTATACTTCTCTGCTTCTGAAACCATCCTTTCAAGTTCTTCCTTGGAAAGACCTGCATTGTCAAAAGACGTACACCATGGCTGGTAAAATACCGCAATATCAGTAGTATTATGTCAGTAGTATTATGTCTCTGAACACATTCCAGTCAGTGTCTTCTAACACTCCCTGTAGTTGATTCACTTCTTTCGGATGCCATCGTTGACCTGAGATGACCCTGGGCTTACATCGCTGGACATTAATATAGACGCAGAGTCCACCCCAACACTTCTTTCCCGATTGTTCTAATAAACGATCACCACGTAACAGCTTGAATCCATCGATTACAACAAGATTATTTTTGTGTGCATCTTTTAACTATGTTTTAGTAAACGACGTAACAGAGATATTACGATACTCATGAAAATTACGGGTACTGGCTGCAAGTTCATCTGATTAATTCCTTAACGACTGTACACTTAACTATTAATCACTGATGGGAAATATAGATTCATTAATATGTGTTTTAAAGCAAAAAAAGGAGAGAATGTTGTCAAGTTATATCTGCCCTTATGATTAAGGCCATGTCAAACTTAATGTTGATCTGGAACATATACTCAACCCAACTCAAATATATACACATAATGTAGTTTAATGTGGCTTTATATGACCATATCAAACTAGTTCAGTTATAAAACTAATTTTATGCCTTTATCTGGTGTTTGTATCTGACTGTGTATATATGGCCGTGTTTTAATCAAGCCAAATACAGCCTGATGTTGATAAAGCCATGGATCTTAAGTTCATTCTGGGCTTTACTATTAAAGAGGATTGTTAGTATTATAATTTGCTGCTGGATAATAGATTCTTGCTTTATCTTCTCGTTTCCATAAATGCAATATTAGGACTTGCCTTCATAAGCAGGTTAAAACTAAAGAATTCAGCCAGCACACTGTTCTTTGTTAGCAATATCTTTATGGTCTCTATATTCATAATTCTCATCAGACTTTCTTACCCACGAAAAGGCAAATTACTGTAGTTGGTCTAGAAACTTTTCGAAACACTACTGTGGGATACAGCCTACTAGTTGCATCCCTTTCGCAATGGGCTAACAGACTGAATGCTTGTAAATGTCAAGACAAATCACCGTGTCCCACATTCACTTCAGCTATGTGTATCAATCACGTCACCTCTGTGACCTTAAAGGTCAAATAGAGTTGCTTTGATATTGTGAAGACTGTCAAAACAGTGTTGAACATTCATTGGTTGACCATTTTATAGGGTTGTCTAGCAGATTTATTAAGTTTTAGATTGAAATTGTTTTCAAATAACTTTCATATCTTGAAAAGATTTTTATAATTAGTTTCCCTAGATGTAAGCATGGAGCATAAATACTAAAAGGGGTGGTTTGCCGATACAAAGATCTTCTAGGAGGAACAAAGAATAGTTCAGAAAATACAGTTAATGAGAAAATTCCCCCAAGTTTCATACACCTAAGATCCAAATGTTATTGGAGCTACTGCAACGGCAGTTCTGGTATATGATATTGTATATTATGGTAGAGTTTTTCTACAGTAGTTAAACATATGTAATGACAGTGATGTATATGAGTAGCTCCATTCAGCTTTATAGGTGTTTCCAGGGGCCTGTCACAGCAAATATTAGCCAAGGTGTCAAATTTACAAGGTATTGTTGTGAACCTGTATGAGTTCATTAATTGCACCAGGGCCTCTTCAATAAGAATATCTGTGACCATGTGTACAATGCCCCATTTCCTTGGCCATTATTTCTGAAAGTGATTCCATTCGTACCGAAAAAGGGAAAAAACATAAGATGTTTGATCTCATGTTTTCCTTTATTTTTCAATGTACCAGTGTTTTTCATGGATGAATATATGTTATTTATTTTATTTTACAATTTTTATTTTACAAAATTTCTATAGCGCCTTATCCAATCAGAAATTGCTCTAAGGCTCTTTATAGTAAAATACAAACAAACATGATATACAAATATGTAAATCGATAATGTAAGGTATGAAAAGGGTAGAAAATTTGATATATACCATCTGACAATAAATTGTATAAAAACTGCAAATGGGAAATCAAAAATTATACAAACAAAATTTAATGGCTGCAACTGGCAGTGAGAGTTGTTAAAACTACTGGGAATGGTGTAAAAACGATTTGAAAGCATTATTGAGAAAAAAGCGGTTCTCACTATAAGAGCTATAGCCCCTATTGAGCAGGGACGTAGCCAGGGCTGCTCCTCCAGGGCTGAACTTAACAAAGTCTCTAGCTTTTACATATTAGAATGCTGAGCCATATTGTTTAAACTACTCACATTTATCATTTGTGATAGTGATCTTGGTCTCTTTGCCTGTGCTCTTGTCTTGAGCAGAGACATTCAAGATTCCCTTGGCATCAAGGTCAAAGATGACATGAATCTGACGTACACCTCTAGGTGCTGGGGGAATTCCAGTCAATTCAAATTTACCCAAAATATTCTGTGGAAGAACACAAAACAAATGAGATTTGCAAAGTTTGAAAGTTTTCTGATGATTATTTACAATTAATGCAGTTCTTTGGTTTTGGGCTCTGAAACAGAAACTCAATGATGTATATTGTGATGCGCGTGATATTTTTAAGTAATTATGTGTATACCAAAAGAGAAAAAACATAAGATAATGATTGGTCTTATGCTTTTCTTTATGTTTCAATGTACCACATATGTTGATTAGGGATGATATATGCCACTTAATCACTGAAAATTAGTGGGAATGGCAACGACTCAAAAATGGTAAAATGTTGAAAGCATTTTTTTCAAATGGTTCTCATTATAAGAGCTATACCACGCCTAGATCTGATAAATGCATCACTAAACAGTGATGGTGTCACCGGTGTTACACATGCATACTACTCAAATTTTAGTTTAAGATTCCATATTTGAGGTAAAATGTTGAAAAATAGGAAGCCACCCATTGTGAAGTTGTCATCCATAAGCCCTTTGCAGGCTTTTCCCACATTTGTGGTCGCTTTAAGTTGTTAAAATAACTGCCTCATGACATATCTTTTTATGTATTTAGCTACATTGACCGTCAGCAATATTCCGTACTGATAATGGTAATGCATATACTAATAGACACAATCGGCGACTCCAAGCAGTGGTGGCCACGTGACGTATAGTGGGTACAGAATCATAACAAACCATCGCGCGACATGTGCGCAGTGTTTAAGCACAGGGATTGTCGTAGTTTTACTCTCTAAGTGTAAGAATGAAAGGATCGAGCATGAACTATTTATGCATTTCACTGGGATGGCATCATATGGGAGGTTCAAGCAGTTCTTAAGGTTTGTTTGTCCAACTTGGACAATGAAGATGTGATCTACTGGGGAAGCAAAGCGAGTAAACATCGACTGATTGATACTGAACAGCTACTTAATGAATCGACATATGAATTTCATGATGCAGGAGATGAAGAGAAAGATTTAATTCAAAACAGTTCATATAAAATGACAGTGCAAAATGAACTTTTGTTTACCCTTATGAAGTTACGAACCGGGACAAAAAATCTGGACCTCGCAGAACGCTTCAACATTTCTAACAGTACAGTGTCAAACAAAATAATAACATGGATAAATCTACTGTACGTAGCACTGGGAACACTGAACATTTGGCCACACAGAGACATAATCATCCAAAAGTCACCTAAGGAATTTCAAGAAAAATATAAAGACACGGTCATAATCATAGATGCCACTGAACTAACTGTCCAAGTGCCAAGTTCACTTCAGAAACAGAGTGAGTGCTACAGCAACTATAAGCACCACACTACGCTAAAGTCATTGATTGGCGTAGACCCAATGGGTGGCGTAATGTTTGTTCGCAACTTTTCGAAGGGTCAATAAGCGATAAAGAAATAGTAAAGCGAAGTGGGTTTCTCACTGTTTTAAAAATGAAACTTGAATGTGGAGAAATCCTGCCAGGGGACGGTATCATGGCAGATCGGGGTTTTAATATTGGAGAAGACCTTCAAGAACTTGCCTTAAAACTAAATGTTCCCCCCTTCCTGAGGGAAAATGGTTACTTCAGTGAAAAAGACATCATACGAGCTCAGATGTGGCACAACATCGAATCCATGTAGAAAGAGCCATAGGAAAAGTCAAAAGGTTCAGAATTTTCCAGTCATTGATCCCTGTATCCATGTTTGGAACTATAAACCAAATTTGGACAGTAGCTTGTTTGATTTCAAACTTCCAGAACCCTGTTATTTCTGATGGAGGAGACGAGTGATTTTACATTTTGTTTATGTTGATGATCTGTCCGGCTCAAATCTTGCTTTCTCAAGTGTAGTTATTATTGGCTGTACCTTAAAATGCAGGTTTTTTTTTTTTTTAATATCAGTATTGAAATGCAGGTGCTATATGAACCAAAGTATAAGATTGTGGACTAGGATTGTAAAGTAGGATTTTGAACTTTGCATGGTGGAAATACTATCCAGTAATTTTTCGGTGAAACCATAATGATCTCCCAATGAGTTGGGGTGGTTCTGAACAAACAATGGTATTGAAGACGATCAGAGCTTACTAATCGAAACGTTGAGTTGCTAAAACCACCCCAACTCGTTGAGAGATCATGGTGTTACCTCAAACCAATATATTATAAAGATTGTTGTTAATGTTAATTTACTGCCATTCATTGCCTTAAAACTAAAAGTTAAATGATTATGTTTCCATGTTGTATTTATTACCAGCTGGGGCAGATCAAGGATTTTTTTTGGAGGGGGGGGGGGGGGGGAGGTGGTCATGCGTACACTCATAAAGTTTACCATCACAGATAATAACCCCTGCATATTGTCATCTTTTTTATTTGTCTTTGTCAGAGCAGCCCCCACCCCCCCCCCCCCCAGATTACACATGAAGAAATTCAGCCGGCTATAGGCCAACATTTCTACATGTATTATTTAGTCAAATTATAGGATGTTTTCATGTAACTGCAATAATTTTCCTCTTGCCAGGCATCATACATTATTCTATCAACTCAAGGTACTGTAGTGTTGAAAAGAATTTGCTTTTGTAGATGACATACTGTAGATGGTATATTCTATTCAGTACATGATAGTTATTGTGTTGAATACATGAATTAAACTTACAATAATACTGTTTGTTCGGTGTCAACCTGGTTTTTATTTATTTTGTCAAATAAATACAACTGTAGTAGACATATATACAGCTTTCTTTTTTTTAAGCACATTTTCACATAGATCTGATAAAAGGAATGGATTAAACACAGAAATCAGATTGTTTTCCACTTTCTTTATGTTGACATAGATCTGATAAATGGAAGAGACTTAACATAAAAATTGTTCAATTTACTTAACAAACTATTCCAATATTCTTCATCAAACAGTATCCTTATTACTGCCATCTCATGTGAATCACTTAAATATACAACAAAGTCGCACCATGATAACCCTGAGATTGCTAATTGTCCTTGGACCTGATCGTAATACCCATGAGGATGATTTTTCATGAGGGAAGACATGTTGTTGCCATACACCGCACTTGGTTTGTTTACATTGTATACCCACTCACGTGACGCCGGTCGCCGATTGTGTCTATTCTGTTAGATAGTAGTAGGCTGATGCCAGTTGTTCTCTTCTCGGCTGAATTCTTCCTCTGCATTAAGTTTTATCACCGGACAACTATTTTCATATAACAGGAGTTTAGAAGTGATTTTATTGCTAAATTGAATATACAGTAAAGACGGTTTTCAGTCAGTGTTCATAGTTTGCTCAGCTTCATCGAATGTCAGTTAGAACTTGGGCTAACTTTTACAAATAGTATGCCATTTAGTAGTCATACACTAGTTCTAATAAAGTTACACTATCCAGCCTAGTCAGAGAGAGATGGCGAAGATGATCGAAGGTTTGTGATACCAAGTGTAGTATTACGTGTGACCATATGCTAGGTTTTGCACACTAATTACTGTTTTTACCCCTGCTGGCCTTAAAATAACTCTGACCTACACCAAATTGTGCACTACATAAGGCTGTCCTACAATGCATATATGAGCTCCTTTGAAGTTCAGGTTCAGTAGATACTACATTTTTAGATTTTCACATTTTGCACTCTGCTGACCCCAAATGACCTTTGAAGTCCAGCCATAACAATACAGTTCCTATACTTAGTATACGAAAGCCAGATGCGAAATATGAGATGATAAAGTTTTCATATCTGGAGATATCGTGTTTTAGAACCTTATATGTACTCTGACCTTTACACTACAGAAGGCTATCATGCCATGCATATATAAGCTTCTTTAATGTTCAGGTTCTGGATAACCTCTGCTGACCCCAAATGACCGATGAAGTCCAGCCAAAATAATAGGGTTCTTGTACTAATTATGGGCAAGCCACATGCCAAATTTGAGAATTACAGAGGTTACCTATTGTAACGCCACCAACGTCCTCGGTGTGTAACCGGAAGAATCGGGTCGATAGGAGAGGACGGAAGGGTGAAGAGGCAAGAGTAAAACAGAAAAACATCAAAGACAAAACAATGGAGAGGATATTGTTAAGTTTCATAATATAATCTTAATACTGTTCATATTTACACACTGCCTAGGAGTCTGGCATTCCTTACAATGTGACTTTGCAGAAGGGTCGGGCACTGCACCGGAAACAGGAAACTCAGTTGGATAAACTAATGACACCCATAATTATAAAGCCTAGTTGACACCCTGAGTTGAACCTAATTGAGCATGTAGTTCTAACCCAGTTGAGCACATGCAGTTCAATCCAGTTGTAGTTTTGACTGGGTTCAACTGGAATTTGTATCAGGCTTCAGCAAAAAGAACTTGGGTTAACTTACATTGTCAACAGTCATTGCACGTTCCCCTTCAAAGACTTTGATGAGTGTAGCTTGTTGGTTATCAGAGTATATGCTGACAGTACGCTCCTTCCTGGCTGGAATAGTTGTGTTCCTGTCAATGATATTAGTCATTCTTCCACCGACAGTCTCAACACCCAATGAAAGAGGGACAACATCAAGAAGCATCAAATCTTGAAGTTCATAAGACTTGTCTCCAGAGAACATAGCTGCCAGCACAGCTGTAGAGAAGTGCATAAATATCGATCACAAAAATGTCATAAACTAATTCAACAAATCACAAGTTGTCCCTGGAATCAAGTTTTGCCTTCAAATGTGTAACATAACAATGCAATGTAATGTCTTGAACAATGAAAATTGCATTATAAATTACCACATTGACAATAATGACCATGTGAAGGTTGGAGAACTTATGGGTATTGACTAAGTTGTTGTGACAAGGTTGTTCTAATGGATATTCCATTTTTACAGATTTCCTTCATTTTGGAAAAAAACAATGGGACTAGCTAGACTAAAAAACAATGGGACTAGCTTCAATTTATCTTGTCATCATCCAAATCTAACAATTGTATCTTACCAGCACCATAAGCGACAGCTTCATCGGGATTGATGCTCTTGTTGAGTTCTCTCCCACTGAACATGTCTTGTAGGATCTTTTGAATTTTAGGAATTCTTGTAGAGCCTCCAACCAGAATAACTTCATGAATTTTGCTCTTATCGAAGTCAGCATCTCGAAGGGCTTTGGTGATAGGGTCCTGGATCTGCCTGAATAGAGCGCCACACAATTCCTCAAACCTTGCACGAGTTAGTGACGTGTAGAAGTCGATGCCCTTAAAGAGGGAGTCAATTTCAATGCTAAAGATGAAAAAGGGAAACTACAATTAACAGTGGAGAAAATAAGTGCTTTCTAAAATACAGACAGTGCTGTATGAACAAGAGGATGTACCACTTTCCTACTGCAGAGGTAACAGCCAACCTCCTAATTACCACAACACTGTAAACCAGGTTAATAACACCACAAACTATAGGAAATTACCATAGCCATTACCCATCGTTAGATATTATGTAAAAGCATATCCCTTTAAATCAAAGTATAACACTTTAAATTGAAGTACATCACTTTTAACTGAAGTATGGCAATCAAAACCATAATCTGAACTACTGAACTTAAATTACTAGCATGACCTATAAAAGTGTTATTATGAACCTAACAAAACTAACATGCATAAACACTCAATCATAAATATTTGATCCTTGTATCACAATATATCACTTTTAAGGGCAGGGTGTATCCCAACCACCGAGTTGCATATGAATCATACAACTACTTGCACAATGTGAAATACAAAATGAGACCCTGAAATTATACTCAAACAATATTTTGTGATGCATATGTGTATACCCCTTTAAGTGTCAGCATAGCCAGCCTCGGAATTACACAGCACTTGCACCACTACCGTTAAATGTACGATGATTAATCTACAGTATATGAACTGTAAAAATATACAAGAATATAAGTACACAAATAAATGTGTGGAATGTGACCATGACACTAGTAAGATCTTTTGACAAAGAAATACTTCCAGCAGTACAGCTAACTAATGCATCGTATCACTTTAACTAGAACCATGTGCTCATGATGTCATGTCGCAAAATGACAAGATAATAATAACCCAATATAACACTTACATATTCACTCCATACACTGCTTTTGCTACCCCCCCCCCCTCCCCAGAAGTAATTTATAGCACTCAGAGCCCCTAAGTAACACTAAAGACCACATGGGTAAACCCTGCTCTTAACTATGGTGTGAGTATACTGCACCACATGCTAGTACCAAAATTTCATTCAAGCAAAAACTGTCATAAATAAGCCCCATTCTAGTGCCTCTAAGTATATAATCGAAAGAAAAAGGGCAAATAGTATATTCGGACTAACAAATAACTTTGTGCTGGAGGAGAAGTTTAAAGCCATATGGCTGCAAACAGACCCATCACCAGCTCCATAATCTACCTTATACCCCCAAACACTGTATTTCCTTAAGAATCCATATGGATGTAGTTGCTACTCTGTAGAGCGGCACAAACTAGTAAACCAATGCAGGATTATGTTGGTTCCTCCTTCTGAACAAAACTGTAGCAGAGAGTAGAGAGGCAGTACAGGTCTCAACATGAATAGCATAAGGAAGCTTGCAGACCCCTGCTGTGATGTCTACCAACTTCCTGGGAGTAAGGCCAGCTAGCAGCAACAAGGTGAACTACTATATGGGGTGCCAAAGGGGCACATTTTCACTTTATCACAGTAACTACATCAAAACCTGAATTTTTTATTGGGCACTGAATCTCGACAATTGCCAAATATGACGGAAAACTTCCAATAGCACTGCTGTATGTACAAAAGAGTACACCTTTTTGCACGCAATGTACGTAGCAAAATTATACAGCTTAGCAACACTATGAAACCTATGGAACTTTGTTTGTAGGATTTTATTTGATTTGACAGATGCCCACCAGCTAATTTCCAATTGCCAACAGCCTCCTATACTTATGAGGCGTAACGCACATGTTATCTGATAGGGTGGTTGGTGGGAGATGCGGTAGCTTATAAAACAAGGTTTCCACAATTTTGCTTATGGTGACTCCAAATGACCTTTGACCTACACAAAAACGATATTCTTATACTCAACGTGTCACAAATACATACTTAATATGAGATTCGTCCAAGCTTCCCTTCTTGAGATATCGTGTTTACAAGGTTTTCCCATTTTGACCCCAAATGAACTTTGACCTCCACAAAAAATTAGTCTTCTTCTTAGTGTGGTACTCATTCACACGAAATACGAGATTGATCCAAGCCTTCCTTCTTGAGATATCGTGTTTACAAGGTTTTCACAATTTCACCCTGGTGACCCCAAATGACCTTTGACCTCCATAAAAACAATAGGCTTTGTCTACTTAATGTGGTTCGCCTACTCACCAAATATGAGAGTGGTTCAAGCTTCCCTTCTAATATCTCAACCAATTCAACAACAAAAAATCGACGGCTTTGTTATGGGCAGGCAACACCTGCACAGTAGAGTATATGCAGGTAGACGACTAACAATTATAAGCATTGTTAATGTTTCGTGACAGAATACCAATGCTTAAGCTGGCCAAACATCTCCTAAATTATTTCTGAAGGGCATTTGCTACATGCCATCAGTCATAATTCGCAAAATATGCAACAATTGAAGGAGTTTTGAGACAAGTTTGTTGATATTGCTGCTAGCATTTTTTGCAAAGTTTTTCACGATTGGCAAGCGAAAGATAGATGTTCTTTCAACCTAAGAATTTCAGTGCGTTAAAGATCGCTTTGAGTTAGGCAAGAATGGAGTAAAAGCAATATTTTCGCACACCAATCTGCAGCTAAAAGACATTATAAATAATTGGGAATCGCGATAATCGAGTAGCAGTTAAAAGTAGCAGTGAGGTACTGTATAGGCATAGGATGCGCACACACCTAGCTACTGTAATTTAACAGAAGCTAAGCTATCTTTGTAGGTATTTTAACAGATGTTTTATGTTTCTTTGTTTGAGCATTGGGCTATAACAAGGGACGTAGCTAAGGCCTGATGATTGGGGGGGGGGGGGTGTAGTGGCTGAAATTCCAACAGGATGGGTTTTGGAGCCAGAAAATTCCGACTGCTGCCTTGTATCCCCCCCCCGCACTAATCGTCAACGATACGGTCAGTGTCAGTCAGACACCCCATCTTTCGCGACTGCACTTATGTTCCAAACTTTTTTCGATACATTTGTACCTTATGGGGCAAAGTTTTTGCTTATGTTGATGGCACTTTTAAGCTTCCATAGATTAGCATTGGTGTTTTAATTGTATACCATAGAGACAATGTATATCCCAACGACGTAGCCAGAAGTTTGAAAGAGGGAGCACCTTTTGCGATTGTTATGGGGGAGGGGTTTAAGGGGAGGGGGTGTCCCCCTCCCCTTTGAGATATTTTTGAACAATTGAAGGTCCTTAGATGCAATCTGGTGCAATTTGTTGCCAGTTTCATCATTATCATATGATATCATATTATCAGCAGATTTTGTTTTCCTGTTTGAATTCTTTTACATGTTCTTTTACATAAAATATCAGAAATACATTTGACGAACTTAACTGATGGACAATATAAACTTTCATATTTTGTAAGACAGCCAGATGTGCAGTGGCCTAAAAACAAATATCGTTATCGCCGTGTATTAGCAGTGTAATAACAAGTTTTTAAACATATTTTTCGACACTGAAAGGGGGGAGCAGTCGCTCCCCCTGGCTACGTCCCTGTATATCCTGAACTTACTTGAAGCAAGCGAACAGAGTCGACCCACCCAATAGCAAACTTAATACATAAATTTTCCGAATTGAAGCTGGCGAACGTTGTATTTTTTTTTTAGAGTATTCAAAATCATACGCAGTTTTGTATGGTGGAGTATAAGGATAGCAAGATACAATTTCTCAATGTGACGAGGAAAACGTGATAAATATGACTGATTAAAGGTCAATTTTGATCGAAAATTTTATGTCACTCACAAATTACAAGAACATATGAAAATAAAAGTGCGACAGCCAGAAAAATTAGAGTGCGACATTCGGAAATTCCGAATTGAAGCTGGCGACAGTCGGAAATTCCGACTGTCGCACTCAAATTTTCCAACTATCGTAATTTTTACCAAGATTGGGAGGGTGAGACACCCCCCACACCCCCCCTCTTGCGACGTCCCTGGCTATAATTGAATATAGCTCCATGGTTTGAGACACTACAGTAGATGTAGCTGCTTGTTTACAATTCGGCGACATGTTTTACTTTGTTCATCACTTACTTTTAGTGGAAAAAAAGTTTACATTTTCATACTGCACAAGAACATAATTTTCCAATGTGCAATTACGTAGTACCATGTATCTGCCTAACCTTTGTTGCTATGCATCATTCTTGCCACTGTATATTGGCCATAATATACAAATCGTAAACCTTTATCTTTATCAGCCAATCCTGCAGTTCTCAGGCTAGAATTTCCTGTAGATTTTCACCTGCTAACTTTCATGTATATTCATGAACACTAGTTTATCTAATTTAAGGAGTTTGAAGAGGGTAGTTTGTTTGGCTACAAACAATTAGTCAAGATTCCCAAATAAAGAACACAGAGTACCACATATGGTATCTTAGAATACTCTTTGAATTCCACCTGTTACAGAAAGTATTGATGTTGTAAATCTGTACTATGGAGATTTGAACAGCAGTCATAGTGCCTAGAGAGTTTTGCATTTTGGCGAGTAGATGTTTAGTCACGGTTGCCAAATAGCAAGTACTTTTAATAATATTTCAGTGTCAAAGCCTGATACCTTTAAAAAATGATTTCTCATAGTAGGAATCAAGGATACTTTTCATACATGGTATATGGATTTGTCATATTGAGTACAAGAATCCTGTTGTTTGTACATCGAACTAGTGTTTCGGGCCATTTATATTGTTACAGCTATTTCTGGCTAACTTCAAGCAGAAGTTTAGTGCAATGAAGTCATCGAAACCTCAATGCATTTTGCATTCTGGTTGTATTTATGTATTTAAATTTTCTTTGTTTGTGAGGTTTATGTTAAGCTCCAATGAAAAACAATCCCTTGAGATTGATTTGCATTCAAAATAAACTTGGAATTTGAAATATGGGAAACAACATGGACAACTTGAGTGAGGATTAAGCAAATGGACTTCTAGCAACAGCCTATGGCTGGTATAGATATAGCATATGGTCCATTGGCTGCACCTACTGAGGTTAACTTATGTGTGAATATTATATGGTTGGCTAAGAATATTGCTACATTACCCATCCTCCATAGGTGACCACTGATCATGTGCCATGTTAAATCAGTGGCGGAGCGTCCATACAGTCAGGGGGGGGCGGATGCCCCCCCGACGGACTCAAATGGACTGCTGACGCCCTTTTTACCTTTTTTTACAGCTTTTTACCAGTTCTTACTTATTCGCGATTATTTACTTCTTTATTGCGCTCTCATCTACCTATTGACATTTGTCACATATTGTTGGCGATGACACCTATTTATTCTTCGTTTATTTGCAAATTAGCAAGGCCAGGAAAGGATCATTTCCGGCGATCTAGGAAGTAAATTTACTCAAAAAATTTCTGTACGCTCCGCGCCAACCTGTGGTGGCGCTCCGCTTAGATAGTGTCGAAAGCCCCCCTTGACCAATACCCCTAGCTCCGCCACTGTGTTAAATGCTATGTTAACATATGTTATGGGACATTGCACTTCCCATTTAGCATGGTGTTATACTTGCAATCATCAATGGTGCAAACTCCCTAAGCCAAGCAGTAAACTAACCTAGCCTGAGCACTGGAAGATAAGGTCCTCTTGGCTCTCTCACAGGCAGTCCTCAGTCTTCTCACAGCCCTCTTGTTTGGTTGAATGTTCTTCTTATGTTTCCTTTGAAATTCCAAAATAAAGTGTTCCACCATCTTGTTGTCAAAATCCTCTCCTCCTAAGTGAGTGTTTCCAGCTGTTGATTTGACCTCATAGATACCATCTTCAATTGTCAGTACAGAGACATCAAAAGTGCCACCACCAAGATCAAAAATCAATACATTACGCTCTTGACCAACCTGCAGTAAAGAGATCAAACCACATTATAGTCCCAAAGTAACAGTTATTGGGCTGAATGAGTAAGAAAAGCAGGTTGTTAATGCCCTTGAGAATAAAATGAAGGCATTAAAGGTTGTGTTTCACGGATTCCACCCAACCAGTACAAGCCAAATAGGGACTATTTAGGATTAAACAGATCTTGCTTTTATATCATATGTGTATAATGACCTTTGTGAACATACTGCATCTAGCCTTCTATCCCACTGCACTGATACATGACAGTACAATCAGGTATTTCAATGGTATGTCTTTTTTCTTCATACCAATGATGAATCAATGGTTCCTCAGTGGAATATGAAAGTGTTTTATATATTAATCACCCAATATCATCATATTTATCCTCACATGTACCAGCTACTAACCAACAACTATATTCCAATTACTTTGGAGACAATCATTTAAGGTGGTGGAGTTTTGAAGTTTTAAAGTGCAAATTTTAATACGACGCTCCCCCAAAATTGGACCCGATAAATGTTTGTGGCTAAATGGTCCCAAAAATGTTTGGCCCAACCAAAGTGACTCGTAAAAAATTAGATTCCCAGCCCCTTCCAAATTGAACCACTTACAATATCACGTCCATGTTTTGTGATGAAAATGTAACAATATAGCGTTACATCATGAATTGTGCACATTAACCCATTCCATAGACTCATCAGTTATTTACACTGTGAACGTAACATAACAATGAACAAATCTTGATGAGTACGGAAATGCTAACCAAATCATTACAAAATATCTTCTGCCTTTGTGGGAACAAAGCTTCATAATATGACTGCAGTTAGTGATGCATTTATCCTTGTACAACCTGAATGATTGCTTATGCATAATTATAGCTTATATGCACCTTGTGCTGAAATATGTGGGACTGGTCTTAGAAACTCATTACTGTTGTAGGATCAAGCATGTAGGCCTACTGTTGGCATATGTTGCCATTATTTATCATATTTTTCTGTGTGTATTTCATAAAGTCACTTGTTTGTTGGAACTTTGGCTATTCAAAAAAGAAGGAAAAAACTAACCTTCCAAAGATCAGCTAACATTTACCTTGTTACGAGGGCCCATTGTAGCCTAACGCTAGTCACTGCTAGTGAGGAACCTAATGTTATAATATAGAAAGTATTGAAATTGCCTACGTGATAAATCAGTATTTGAGAAATTAGGTCGGGTTACCGTGTCAGAATGTTATAATATACGATTGTTCTGGTATATTCCTTATGATGACGCGCTGGTCTCGGGTTGACGTCGGTTTACGTGAAATCGCGTGTAAGCTGTGCACGCATCTTCGTGGATTCTCTGGAATATTCGCGAGATATGCAAAGGACTTCCAAGAATAGAGAAACTGGGTCAAGTGTATCGAGAAAGATCTAGATGATTCTTGACATGGCGAATCGTATAAAAACCCACCCAGATCGGAGAGTTTCTCAGTTTCTAAATGAATACAAGCGGCGACACATATTATACCATTCTACTATATATCGTCAGTGCTCAACTGCCAGTAGTTTCTGAAGGATTGAGATATCGATACTAAGATTGATTCTACACTTCCATTCAGAAGTTTGAAGAGGACTTTGCTATGAAACTACAGTTTTTCAGTCTTTATTTCGGAGAAGGTGAAGAATTTCTGTCTCCGTTGAGGAAGTTCGTTACGCCAGGAGTTGGTGGCTATAAAGCTGATTTTGGACTGACTCTGGTAATATTTAGTCGGTGAGAAGTTCGACTTGTGCTTCACTCTATTGTGGCTGGGAGTCCGTCTTCTATTTTGGAGCATCGCCGGAAAGAAGGTGACTGCTGATTCTGGGATCGCGAGAAACTTCGTCGAGGACCAGTGAATTTCGCGGTACAACGGACCGAGAATCGTCGTCATCAAGGTCGTGGCCGCTGAGGGATATCGCCGTTGGAAGAGACCAGCGTGTTTTAATGTGTATCCTATCTTGTTAAGTTTGTGAGTAATTTTCTATATTATTTGTAATTACCACTTGTTGTTGTTAGTTCAAACTCCATTGTTCAATATAGTTTACGTTCTCATTCAAATTCTCTAGACTCGTCAATTTGTCTATGTTCCTTACGGAAACGAACCCAGGCTTGTGTCTCGTTAAAAATTAGTTATCGAGACCTCTCGCATTCCAACGTAACAACCTCAATGGATCAACACATACCGCTAGTCTTTTTCTTAATGTAAGGGCATTGTGGTGAAAACTGTGGTTTCAGTAATGAGTAATTCAGCCTTGTCTGATATCAAGCAATAGCTCACTGATAAGAACAGGACAGCTGCAGGGAGATCATATTCATCTGGAACAATACAAAAAAACCTGCCTACCTTCTTGTCTAGACCATACGCAATTGCTGCAGCTGAGGGTTCATTGATGAGTTGAAGCACTTGAAGCCCAGCAATGACACCAGCATCTCTGGTTGCTTGTCTCTGTGAATCATTAAAGTATGCTGGTACTGTAACCACTGCCTTTGAAACTTCCTGTGAAAGAGGAAAATTGAAAAGCTCAAACCTCTCATCAAAGCAAAGGCCACATTGTGTATACAGTTCGTATGGTAACATCATTCCACACCATCCTTTTCAGTTTCCTGAAGAAGAAATTAGCCCCTATTACATGTACAGCTATGAGTTGAAGCACAAGGTTGGCAAGCTACAAATTTTCACTAACTGGAAAACATATTTTTGGCTCTGTGGCCACTTATCATATGGGTACCCATCAGAACTATTTTACTTTTCCAAGAAATTGGGCCTCCTTTTCTTTTGTGCACCATCGTCTTATTAAACCTGCACTTCATTTGCACCCTGCCACAATCTTATTGCCAAAGTACTACTTCAATAGTTATAAAAATTAGTAAATCTGGTGTTACAGCTATCATATAAATAAGATGAAAAGCTGTCATAGAACTAACAGAAATACATGTTAAACAGGGAATACATCAGTGTTACAATTTTGTGTAGCAATTATTTAAGGCTCTGAATATTATTTCTTATAAAATAGTATGGCTCCTTTGGAAGAAACAACTAAATCTTTGTACTTTGTAATTTGGCTATTTTGTATATAGCATTTTGCAATGTGGTACTGGATAAAGTATTCCATGTTATACGCTTAAACTTAACAGCTGCAAGTCTGTTGATTCATGTGTTATGAGAAGTGAAATAGAATAATATTGCATTCATATTAACAAAAAGATGGTGACCTGTCCCAGGTAGGCTTCTGCTGTTTCCTTCATCTTGGTGAGGACCATTGAACTGATCTCTTCTGCAAATAACTTCTTTTTCTCTCTCTTATATTCCACCTGGATTTTAGGCTTCTTGCCATCCTTGACAACAGTAAATGGCCAAAGCTTCATGTCCGCTTGAACATCTGCATCGTCAAAGTTTCTTCCAATCAACCGCTTTGCATCTACACAAACAGTTTAAAAGCAGATAACATGAAAGGAAAATGGACCTGCCAACAGTCTACTAACAATGTAGGCTTACAATAAATAATCAGATATATTTGAATATCATATACACTGTATGGAAATAACAGTGTCTGCCCCCGGGTACCAACACCCCACAGGATTGCTAACTGCCAACATGTGCCAGCAATTAACCAACAACTGTATACCAAGTGTGGTTAGAATCCAACTGAAGGTTGCAGAGTTATTGCAATGTAAAGTAAATGTGGGCCCAAATGGTCTCATACATGATGAGCATCAAAATTTGAGCACAAAGAATGTGTCCCAAAATATATGTCGGTGGAAATAAAATTCGGGCCTACCCAGTCCTAATGGGGCCTGATTTTTGTGGGCCCAGAAAGGTCTCCAAACATATAAGGCCTACATGTCAGTAGCAAAGCTAGGGGGATCAAGGGAGGGCACGTGCCCCGGGCGTAGAAGGGCGCTGAAATGGGAGAATGAGAGTAAAAAAAATAAGCACATTTCACAAAAACATGATGAAATTAATGTATGTCATCAGGCATGAATATTTTCCAGTTACTAATAATAATCTAAATTTAGTTGTTTTTATTAGCAAATGTAAAGATTGTGATTTCTTTTCAGTCCAATTTCGACCGTTTTCTCTTTGTTTTTATTCTGCTCTGTATTCTGTAATGACTAAATGTCACAGAAATTTGGGTATTTCAGTATACAGCTCCAAGGCATTAGATTTCGAAAGGTGGAAATATCATAGGTGCAGGAGCACTATTTGATTTTAGGGGGGGGGGGGGGGGGTGGGGAGAGCTGTAACGACTTGCCCGAAAAATATTAAAAAACAATCTCTTTTTCTTTCAGTATTGGGGGGAGGGCAAAATTTTCTACTCTTTGCACCCAGGCGCCAAAACCTCTAGCTAGGCCACTGCTACATGTACAAGCTATTAACCAACAACTATATACACCAAGTTTGGTTAAAACTGAATTTAGGTTGTGGAGTTAATATTGCAATGTCAAAATCTCTACCTTTGACACCATAACCTCATTAATATTCATAACGTCAGCCACAACAAATGCTAGGGTACACCTTCTCACTGTAATACATCTACTTAGCAAGTATGACAAATTTCCTTTACTGCATTGTTGAGTTATCACAACTCAGGCAAGTGTCACAGACGCGCACACAAACGCCACCCTGAATCTGCATCTAGGTTCCTTTGCTTCCAGGAAGGAACCAAACCTTGATAATTCTCGAGACCTGACCCATGAAAGCAAGTGTAGGAAGTCTGACACTCCGCAATAAATTGATAATAACAACATTGTTATGTATTTTGTCGACAACAAGCATTACCCTAACTAATGATACTAACAGTCTGCTGTCATGTCAAGTGAAAGTTATTTTGCACATGATTTTATAGTATGCAGATGGTCAGTCATGCCATTGTTTATTTATGGTCACTTTTTACAAAGCAAGTTTAATTGCTAAAATGTTTTCACCATTTTTGATTTTCTGATATATGCTTTACACTTTAAACAAACCCAATTAAACACTATGCCTGATGGTAGCCTTAGTTAGGCCATTCCACCTAGGCCTATATCACAAAACAATTACTAGTGATAAAAAATAGCGGGTAAATTTTACACTTCGGAGAGTAGAATTTTATCCTCGGCCACATATTGGTGAGTTGTATTAAACAAATTTGTCGGGCCTAATAGGTAGTTACAATAAATTGGGAGCTAGTATCATATGTACTGTAGGCTACTACCGTCTAATCATTATTAGGTACATTTTAGGACAGTTTAAGATTTTTCTTTAAAGCTTTTTGATATCCATTGGATTCTTCTTCCCAAACATATTTTTAGTTGAAAATGGTGTAAAAAGAGACTAGCTGTTGGAATTTTTATTGCATGTGAGGGAAAAAGATATATCTTGACAGCCTAATATCATGTAACACTGTAGTACTCAGGCAGCCAGGGCAGGGTTCAATGTTATTACGGCGCAGCTTGAATGTAGTCGGGTACCCAACAGGTAGTGTTGGGTACGCAGAATTTTTACCCTAAGTTGTAAACACTAGAAGAGCATTGAGGGCATTTCTGTAAGTAGAATAATTTATAATGGCTTGAAATATCTTCTGCAAACTATCATCACTGATACTTACCAAACACAGTGTTGGTTGGGTTCATGGCAACTTGGTTTTTGGCAGCATCACCAATCAACCTCTCCGTGTCTGTAAAGGCAACAAAGCTAGGTGTTGACATGTTGCCCTGGTCATTAGCAATGATTTCAACCTTCCCATGTTGAAATACACCGACACAAGAGTATGTAGTCCCCAAATCAATACCAACTGCTGGAGCTGTCATGTTTCTTTAATCTAAATTTAAAAGGAGAAAATGGGTATTTTATTCCCAAAAATTAAGCCTTGAACAAATGCGGGCCATAAACCCTGTCTATCCATCAATCCTTCTGGCTCTCATCATATCAGTGGCAGAGCGTCCATACAGTCAGGGGGGGGGCGGATGCCCCCCCTGACGAACTCAAATGGACTACTGTGCGCCCTTTTCAGCTTTTGACAACTTTTTATTTATTCACGATTATTTACTTTTTTATTGCGCTCTCAAATACCTATTGACATTTGTCACATTTTGTTGGTGTAATTTTCTGACAAAATGGCGATGACATCTATTTATTCTTCATTTATCTGCAAATTAGCAAGGCCCGGAAAGGGTCATTTCCGGCGATCTAGGGTGTATCTTTACTCAAACAAGAGCCCAAGGGCACTGTGGTTCCTTGCTTGGGGTATATGACAATACACATAATATTATCAAGCAAGATTGGGCTCAAATAGTCCAAGTAATTGTGGTCCTACATGTTCCCATAAAGTAACCAACACTATAGCCAACACTTTTGTGATCACAAAATGTGATCTGATTTTGGATCAAAAGGCACTTTTGAGATCTAAATATGGCGTCGAAAATGTAAGAAATATAAGAGACCTACAAGCGTGTCAACAGATATGATAACATTGGTGACCTCAGATGACATGACCTTTAAGTTTCAAAATGTTCCACCACCCCGTTCACAACTTGTCCCAAAATATCAACCATGTCACACCTTGGCATTGAGATAAATTGCATTAAATGTCAAAAAAATTAACTTTGAACTTGTATACATAACTTCACACACAAAGGTCACCCGAAGGTCAACCAATTGACATTTTTGATCGGTGAGACCTAAATAGAGCATGACTGTAAAAATTCAAACATTTTTTCTTGCCCATTTTCTCCCCCCAAAATACTACTTTTTTAACATTAGCTGACCTTTGGTGACGTTGGACCACATGACCGTTAAGTTTGAAAATATTCCCCTATACCATTTGCAACTTGTCCAAAAAAATAAACCTTGTCACACCTTGGCACTGGGAGTTATTGCATTAAATGTGTGAAAATTAACTTTGACTTCATATAACTTCGCACACGAAGGTCACATGGGGGTCAACCCATTGACATTTATGATCAGAAGGTACCTTTAACATCTGAAAATAGCATCGAAACTGTAAAAATCCACAAAACACGAAAAGATCACCAGAGGTCAAATTGAGGTCAAGGGTCACCCAGATGCGGGTCGACAACTGGATTACATTGAAGCAACTCCCAACCCTAACGGACAATTTGTTCTCAAGTTATCGCAAAAATACTAGTTTTTTATCATTAATTGACCTTTGGTGACCTCGGATCACATCACCCTTAAGTTTGAAAATATTCCCCTATACCATTTGCAACTTGTCTCAAAATATCAACTGTGTAACACCTCGGCACTGAGAGTTATTACACTAAATGTCTGAAAATTAACTTTGACCTCATATAACTTCGCACACGAAGGTCAGACGGGGGTCAACCCATTAACATTTATGATCAGAAGGTACCTTTAACATCTGAAAATAGCATCGAAACTGTAAAAATCCACAAAACACGAGAAGGTCACCAGAGGTCAAATTGAGGTCAAGGGTCATCCAGATGCGGGTCGACAATTGGATTACATTGAAGCAACTCCCAACCCTAACGGACAATTTGTTCTCAAGTTACCGCAAAAATACTAGTTTTTTTATCATTAATTGACCTTTGGTAACCTCGGATCACATGACCCTTAAGTTTGAAAATATTCCCCTATACCATTTGCAACTACTCCAAAAATATCAACCTTGTCACAACTTGGAACTGGGAGTTATTGCATTAAATGTCTGAAAATTAACTTTGACCTCATATAACTTCGCACACGAAGGTCACATGGGGGTCAACCTATTGACATTTATGATCAGAAGGTACCTTTAACATCTGAAAATAGCATCGAAACTGTAAAAATCCACAAAACACGAAAAGGTCACCAGAGGTCAAATTGAGGTCAAGGGTCACCCAGATGCGGGTCGACAATTGGATTACATTGAAGCAACTCCCAACCCTAACGGACAATTTGTTCTCAAGTTACCGCAAAAATACTAGTTTTTTATCATTAATTGACCTTTGGTGACCTCGGATCACATGACCCTTAAGTTTGAAAATATTCCCCTATACCATTTGCAACTTGTCTCAAAATATCAACTGTGTAACACCTTGGCACTGGGAGTTATTACACTAAATGTCTGAAAATTAACTTTGACCTCATATAACTTAACATACAAAGGTCACCTTGGGTCAACTTATTGACATTTTTGATTGATGAGACCTAAATTAGAGCATCAAACTATACAAATTCAAACATTTTTTCTTTGCCCATTTTCTGCCCCCAAAATACTAGTTTTTTAACATTAATTGACCTTTGGTGACCTCGGATCACATGACCGTTAAGTTTGAAAATATTTCCCTATACCATTTGCAACTTGTCCAAAAATATCAACCATGTCACACCTTGGAACTGGGAGTTGTTGCATTAAATGTCTGAAAATTAACTTTGACCTCGTATAACTTCGCACACGAAGGTCACACGGGTGTCAACCAATTGACATTTTTGATCGGAAGGTACCTTTGATATCCAAATCTAGCATCAAAACCAAACATTTCTTTTTTTGCTCGTTTCCTCCCAAAATAAGCACATTTTTTCTAATGTGACCTTTGACCTTTTGACCTTGGTTTCAGATGAAGTTTAATCTCCTGATTCCAAAAAACAAAACGACAAGTCTGTACAACCATCCTAACTCTGACCGAAAAACTTTGACCCCATATAACTTCGCACATAAAGGTCACACGGGGTCAACCTATTGACATTTATGATCAGAAGGTACCTTTGACATCTGAAAATAGCATCAAAACTGTAAAAATCCCAAAAAACACGTAAAGGTCACCAGAGGTCAAATTGAGGTCAAGGGTCACCCAGATGCGGGTCGACAATTGAATAACATTGAAGCAACTCCCAACCCTAACGGACATTTCGTTCTCAAGTTATCGCAAAAATACTAGTTTTTTATCATTAATTGACCTTTGGTGACCTCGGATCACATGACCGTTAAGTTTGAAAATGCTCCCCTAACCAGTTCACAACTTGTCCCAAAATATCAATCTTGTCACACATTGGCACTGGGAGTTATTGCAGTTTTAATATTTTCGGTTTTTGGACCATAACTGACCTTTGGTGACCTTTGTGGGCACCAGAAACAATAGGGCACACCTTCTCCATATGGCGGATCTATAGTCCAAGTTTGGCCTCAATCCAACATTCCCTTATTGAGATAGAGCGTACCCAAGCAAGTGTCACAGACACACACACACATACATACATACATACATACATACATACACACACACGCCAACCTGACTGCATAGGTTCCTTTTGCTAAAGCAAGGAACCAAAAACTTCTGTACACTCCGCACCAACCTGTGGTGGCGCTCCGCTTAGATAGTGTCGAAAAGCGCCCCTACAGACCATTCTCGCCCCCTCTGACCAATACCCTAGCTCCGCCACTGCATCATATCATATGTTGAAAGGCTATTGCTCGCAGGCCATTGGCTTGGTTCTGAGGAAATGTATCCAAGTTGTTGCCTACCTTAGGGGCTGTATAAATGTTTATATGTAAAGTGGATCAAAGGTCATTTGGGGTCAAGTCAGGTCCATACATGAAATCCTTTACAATGCTTCTTATTCTAGGGTTTTCATCTGAAATTTGTGGTAGTGATTGATAGGTGAATGGGCACAAAAGGTTTGCAAGTATAAGATGTCAAAGGTCATGTCAGGAAGTAACTAGCTGAAAGCAAAATATTTTCAAAGTACCAAAGTTAGTAACAATAAGCAGGTGCTAGGGAGGTAAAGAAAGTGCACAGTAATGTAAGGTCATGTGAAACTATTAGCAGCCAAATCAAAGAATGATTCAAACATGTGTTACTGCTAGAGGCTTGTGCAGATTTCCACTATTCAGTCTTTGAAGTAACACTACGCAGTACAGAAGAATAGTTTCGGGCTCACCTTGAGCATGTAATTACACAGAGAATCTTCAAATTGGTTGCACTACATGGGAATTTCTCTAGATAAGTTTCCCCAGGGGTCAAACTGTGCACTGGTTTCATTTCAATAAAATATGTTTCGGGAATATTATTTGTGGGAAACCTTTTTCTGAATAATGGGCTTGAGCTAGTCTGTTACTCAATGGATATTAGGGATTTATTGCAATGTAGTGGATATGGATTCTGTCAATCACAACAATTGCTGGATAGTATACAATTCTTGTCATGTCTGCACAAGTGCTTGTAAGTGGGAATTTATGCCAAGGTTATGTGAGGCTTTTAACCAAGTCTTTGAAAGTGCTTCTCCTCCAAAGCATGTATTTACTATGATCGTTACTTCTAAAAGATTTTAACTGGCTTACTATTGATTTTCGAGTAAAGTTCAAAGTACTCCTACTTGCATTTATGCTCATGATTTACAACAACCTGTTTATCTCGCTAACCTTCTTTCATCTTACCCTCCTGTATGTACATTACGTTCAACAAGCAAATCATACCTCTGTACACCTAAACCTCCTGTGAAGGCTAACAGATTCAGAAGTTTTACTCTGGAGCAAGTTTTTAATTGGAATCAGTTACCAGACCATCTTTGAACTTGTTCTAATCTATCCACTATTAAGAGTTTACTGAAGACTCATTTTTTTTCTGTAGTGCATTTCAGTGTTGATGCTTTCCACTTTGTGAATCGCCCATCGCCCCCGCTTATTTCCGACCCTGTCCAGCACATTCGTTAATTCGCGAAATTGGTATTGCTGCTATGCTTACTGTGCCAAGAAATATGAAGTCACTAACCACGAGGGAAGCAAAATTGGCGACCCTGGCAGCCTAATTTGATGAAAGTATACACTGTGAAAGACGTATAGAGGATGTCTTATTTTAATATTTCGTAGTAAAAGAACAAACCTAATACATCAGTTGATATTTTCAACTCCCATGCATATGTTTTTGAGTAATGATATTTTCACCTTCCATATGTTTTTGAATAATCGGTATCACATAACTGGTATTCCATGTAATTTTTACCGATTCCGATTATGTTCCGTTTATGCAATATTCGTACCATTTCCGATTGGGTTAATCGGTTGAACACTAACACAGGGTATAACCACCCCTGTAGGTTAGGGGTCCTACTAAAGCCTAGGCTATGTCAGTTTATGAACTAGGCCTAGCCCTAAGCCAAGGTACCGGTCCTCCCAGGCCCAATGGCAATGCTGTGGTGAATTTGAGCAATGGTTAGCCTATGGCTGGACTCTAGTCTAGTAGTAGTATTTGGATCGTGTGTCTACCTACTACCTAGAACTATCTGTTAGTAAAGTGATACAATAGTGCTTGGCCAAGGCATATGCCTAGGTAACTATCTGGTTAATTTTAGAATACAGGGCCACTCGATGATTCTATCTGAGCATCCGGATGCGCGGATGGATGCTCAGTCTCACCCCAGTACGTATGAGGGCATACGCTTAGTTTAGACTATACCTATGTACGGATATGACTCATTAACTGTTTTACTCTGATTCCGAGTCCGAGCATAACATATGGCACGAAAATCGCATGACTAGAGTGTGCTAGATGTCGTGAGGCTCTGCTTCCTCGCTGTGTTACTTCCCCGTCATCTAAACGTATTGGAAGATCCCTTTCACTTCAATTACTTGTCCATGTAAATTTCCGCATCACGAGACGCTGAAAATAAAAAACTACTCATTTTGTAGTGACAAGAGACGACGAAAAGTTTACTTTTTCGGATGGCCGCACGCGGGTTGGGGCCTATGGAAAGCCGTTTTAACAGTTAATAAGGAATTTCAGATATCTCGAAATAATTTCAGATATCTCAAATTAAATAACAGATATCTCCAATTTATTTAAGATATCTACAAATAATTGCAGATATCTTAAAACCAATTTCAGATATCTCGAAATACCAGAGAATTTTAGATATCTAAAATTGAATTCGAGATATCTAAAATTGAATTCGAGATATCTGAAATTGAATTCGAGATATATGCAATTCTATTTCAGATATCGAAAATAGAATTTCAGATATCTCGAATTCAATTTCAGATATCTGAAATAGAATTGCAGATATCTGAAATAGAATTTCAGATATCTCGAATTCAATTTCAGATATCTGAAATAGAATTGCAGATATCTGAAATAGAATTGCAGATATCTCGAATTCAATTGCAGATATCTCGAATTCAATTGCAGATATCTGAAATAGAATTCCAGATATCTCGAATTCAATTACAGATATCTTGAATTCAATTTCAGATATTTGAAAATTCCCGATTAAATGTTAAAATGGCTTTCTATAGCAGCCATTTTAACATTTAATCGGGAATTTCTGCATTTCAGATATCTTGAATTCAATTGCAGATATCTCGAATTCAATTTCAGATATCTCGAATTCAATTTCAGATATCTCGAATTAGAATTGCAGATATCTTGAATTCAATTTCAGATATCTCGAATTCAATTTTAGATATCTGAAATAGAATTTCAGATATCTCGAATTCAATTTCGGATATCTCAAATTCAATTTCGGATATCTCGAATTCAATTTCAGATATCTCGAATTCAATTTCAATTATCTGAATTAGAATCTAAGATATCTCGAAATCTATTTTAGATATCTCGAATTCAATTTCAGATATCTGAATTAGAATTTCAGATATCTCGAAATCTATTTTAGATATCTCGAATTTAATTTTAGATATCTGAAATAGAATTTTAGATATCTAAAATAAAAAACAATTTAAGATATCTAAAATTCCCGATTAAATGTTAAAATGGCTTTCCATAGGGGCGAGTCTCCAATGCCTTTAAAGGCATTGAAGACTGAAGATTCGCCCCTATGGAAAGCCGTTTTAACAGTTAATAAGGAATTTCAGATATCTCGAAATAATGTCATATATCTCAAATTTAATTACAGATATCTCCAATTTATTTAAGATATCTACAAATAATTGCAGATATCTTAAAATCAATTTCAGATATCTCGAATTCAATTACAGATAGCTTTCCATACGAGCCATTTTAACATATAATCGGGAATTTCTGCGTATGCATTTCAGATACATGGAACTCAATTGCAGATATCTCGAATTAGAATTGCAGATATCTTGAATTCAATTTCAGATATCTCGAATTCAATTTTAGATATCTGAAATAGAATTTCAGATATCTCGAATTCAATTTCGGATATCTCAAATTCAATTTCGGATATCTCGAATTCAATTTCAGATATCTCGAATTCAATTTCAATTATCTGAACTAGAATCTAAGATATCTCGAAATCTATTTTAGATATCTCGAATTCAATTTCAGATATCTGAAATAAAATTTCAGATATCTCGAATTAAATTTAAGATATCTCGAATTTAATTTTAGATCTCTGAAAAAGAATTTTAGGTATCTAAAATAAGAAACAATTTAAGATTTCTAAAATTCCAGATTAAATGTTAAAATGGCTTTCCATAGGGGCGAGTCTCCAATGCCTTTAAAGGCATTGAAGACTGAAGATTCGCCCCTATGGAAAGCCGTTTTAACAGTTAATAAGGAATTTCAGATATCTCGAAATAATGTCATATATCTCAAATTTAATTACAGATATCTCCAATTTATTTAAGATATCTACAAATAATTGCAGATATCTTAAAATCAATTTCAGATATCTCGAATTCAATTACAGATAGCTTTCCATACGAGCCATTTTAACATATAATCGGGAATTTCTGCGTATGCATTTCAGATACATGGAACTCAATTGCAGATATCTCGAATTAGAATTGCAGATATCTTGAATTCAATTTCAGATATCTCGAATTCAATTTTAGATATCTGAAATAGAATTTCAGATATCTCGAATTCAATTTCGGATATCTCAAATTCAATTTCGGATATCTCGAATTCAATTTCAGATATCTCGAATTCAATTTCAATTATCTGAATTAGAATTTAAGATATCTCGAAATCTATTTTAGATATCTCGAATTCAATTTCAGATATCTGAAATAAAATTTCAGATATCTCGAATTAAATTTAAGATATCTCGAATTTAATTTTAGATCTCTGAAAAAGAATTTTAGGTATCTAAAATAAGAAACAATTTAAGATTTCTAAAATTCCAGATTAAATGTTAAAATGGCTTTCCATACGCCCAAACCGTGTGCGGCCATCCGGAAATAAAGTTAACTTTCTGTTGCTTGCAAGTGACGTTTTGTTTGTGTTGCTACAAAATGCAGACAGTATTGAAACGTGATACCTTGTTATCTTTAGCTGGACCAGAGATGTCCATCGCTGTAGCGTTTGTATACTGTGCTGTGGGTATTGACAGCTGTATGAACTGATTGTACACTAGTGTTTAATTACCGACGGTAGCAAGCTGTGTGTGTATTTTCTGGGATCGATGGTGGTATTTAACACTTCTGTTACACCTCATTCGAAACTAGGTCAAATTACCGGCATTGGACGTTTCTTTTTGCGTGAGTCTTCACACCCTTTTTAAGGGAAAGGTATATTCCATGCAACACCGGTTTCAACACCTTTTTCTCTAAAAGTATAACTTATTTGTCTTCACCGTGCTCATTAACCTGTCTGTATTCTGTGCATGTTTTTGTCCCTTCTGTTACTGTTACTTGTTATTTAGCCTCTGAAGAAGATCCTGCTAGGATCGAAACGTCAGGCCAACTTACTTTTACACATTCTATTACACAGGCTCTCTAGTAGATAAGCAGTTTGCTAACAGTTTTATTTTATTTTAAGTATAAATTATGTATATATATATATATATATATATATATATATATATATATATATATATATATTTATATATATATATATCTTATATATATATCTATATATATATTTATATATATATATATCTTTATATATATCGTTTAAGGTACCCCATGCTAGCATTTCGTCGACCCCCCCCCCCCAACTTTAAATTTCCTCCAGAATCCCCCACTCAGTTTCCACCTCCGCAGGGAATTTCCCTTGCGGTAAACCTCGATGCCAAATATGCCCCCATATTACCCCAGGCACCGTGGTCTAAATTCCCAATGTTGACTATAGTCTAAGACCCCCCCCCCCTTCCCTCTCTTGTGATTCTATTAATGTTCTTTACATTTTCTACTGTGTACTTTGCAAAGAGGGCAATTATTATAGGTGAAACAGGCTCCCGGTTCCGCTTACGTTTTAATAATCACAAAAAAAATCTATTCGTGATAATTTGCAGGTCTCCCAGTTTCCGAACATTGCAATCTTCAGAGTCATTCTCTCAAAACCCTAAAATGTCTTTTTATTGCCTCCAACTTCAAATCGGCTACTGAACGTAAACGTAAAGAAATCGATTGGATCTTTCGTGTTAAGTCACACATCACCGGCCTCAACAAAGACTCCGTTCTTTGCTTCTTAATCCGCTTCCTGTATAGTCATGGTTTATTTGGTTCTAATTCTATCAATGCAACTTACACTTATCTAGCGTCATACTTTCATTGTGTTACATTTTGTACTTTCATTCGACTGCCAAGTATTGCTGACGAAGGTCCCAGGGGGACCGAAAATTCATATATATATATAAATATATATATATATATATATATATATATATATATATATATATATATATATATATATATATCAGCTGAAGTACGGTTACCTATAAACGATTAATACCGTTTTATTAATATTGCATTTCGTATATATATATATATATATATATATATATATATATATATATATATATATATCAATCGAGTAGGCAACTTTCGAGTACCTAAGATATCAGTGTCCAAGATACATCATTTCATAATCCTGTTGTAACTGGTCAGTTAAGCTTATAAACAAGTTTATCTTATGTATAGGCCTGAGTAGGCCTACTCGTTAAGTAGACCTTCTCGTCCTGAGCAAGTACCAGGTAGGCCTAGTTTAAACTGAGAACCGTAATTAAGAGTATCTTTAAGTACTGTTCATCGAGTTCGAGTACCCAGTACTCGAGTTCGGTACTGTATACTCGAGTACACCGAATAAGCCTTCTTCTCGACGGTAGTCTACAATACTGTAGAATGGTAGGAGAAACAAATACAAAAATAATTAAACTATGAATTGTCGATTACAAGCATAAGCCAGTGAAATGTGTAATAATAGCTTATGGGCTACTTCTGGCACAGAGAGAGAGAGAGAGTTAATTAACAACCAAGCGGAACCTGACAGTTATCGTGTTAACAATGTCAAATTTCGCAGAACTAGTCCTATTGCGAGGGCTTGTTGCGTAGCAACGGATGTTACACTAATCCTTGTGGCCAGGTTACCTTGTTTTGTACACAGTGACGTCCAAACGACAAACACCTGCTCAAGCCGCGCCTCGTTGTTACAGGCACAAATGTGTTGTGAGGACTGAAATTATATGGGCTCGTGATAAGATTTCGCGATAAGGTTCGCAAAAGGCTCTCCTAGTGTTTCATCATCACAAATCGCTTCTTCAGTAGCCCTACAGTTTGGACTTTCATCTGCTGGTAGTTGAAGTAAATCTGCGGGACCACACAATTTGGATATTATATGTATATATTTACGCGTTGGCTTAAATTACAATAGGACTCTTACTGAAGATGGCTGTGCAAAAAGGTTAGCCTAACTTAGTAAGAAACTTACAGTAGGCTTGTGGAAAGTATTAGTGACATGGGCCTAGACTAGCATTTTGTATTTTACATGAAATGTTTCATACCCGGATACTATTCATAAGTTGACTTGTAAATTGTAGTAACCTCGAGATAGAAGGAAACAAACACCATGTTAGTGTGTGCTCTACTGATCTTTGCCCCCTTTCCATAGGGCATAACAAACTACATTTGGCATAGCCTACAGTAGTTTAGTTAGGTCTTAACAAACTTACCAAGCCTAACTTTAAAGCTGTTTGAAAATACAGCCTAGGGATGTTACATAACAATCAATAAATTGGATTCAGTCCATAATAATTTATCATCCAGGTCCTTCTCATGGTAGTATTAGACTAGGGAGATTAATGCATTTAAAAGCAAAATTAGAAAATTTGTCATTTGAAATGAATGATGACTAGGCCTAACCCTAGTCAAGCAAATAATGTACCTCCCAGTAGGCCATTTGGTTAGTAATGAAAAAGCATAACAAAGATGGCGATCAACTTAAAAGAAATGCTGAAAATGAGTACACTGAGTCTTTATATAAAACCATTCCAATTGTCAAGTATTTTCATAGAAACATATTCCATAATTGTTGTTCAATAACATGTTACACTTGATGCATGTGTTCCTCTCCATAACTTGTTGCACTAAAATGCAAGTTTTAACCTATCTGTAGGCTCAGGTTATAGTTAATATTGATTGAATTTAGTCTCACTATATATGGACAATGATGTTACTAAATATATTCAACTCTTGTTTCAAGATTGCATCAAAGTAGCCTTTACATATTTAATATCCCATTTTACCTTGCATTTTATGAGCTACAAGTAAAAACTTGCATTCTGAAATTAAGGCAGATCAATCCTACCCCTTATTATGCACAAGTTTTGAATATTTTAATACTATTCCAGTTTATAAATTATGCAAACCCAAATGTCTTATTCAGTTTCATTATTTTCTTGCTTGTTTTGCAGATCACTTACTCTGAAAAGAAGAATCTCAACAATCCAGACTACTTGGTCAGGAAGTCTATTCAGAAATCTTTACTGTGTTTTTGTTTTACAAGCCTTGCAATTTCAAAGTTCACTTTGGCTACTAAAACTTACATTTTTTAGAACAAACTTACTTGCTCCAATAATCAAATCAAGATGTATGATCGTGCTCCCAGAGTTCTAACTACAGGAATTGAAAGCACAGGAGCTGGTGTAGGACCTGGAACATATGATGCTGTAGCCGTTCCACATACCAGGATCAAAGCAGGTACAGTATACTCCAACAGATACCTTGTGGGAAGTTGGGAACTGAATATTCAGTGTGATTTTAGTAGAGTGATATCTGTGTATTTGAGATCAAACAGGAAGGCTTTTTATTGACTTTCACAAGAGCTTAAATTTGCAACCTATTATATACCTATGCTTCACCTCCCAGTATTTTATTTATTAATTATTTTTTCCATCTTTGCCTTCAGATGGATATGCTCCGTTCTCATCAATGAATCCTAGAGAGACCTTTCTTACCGTTCAAGATAGTGTTATAGCAGCACCAGGTCCAGGACAGTATGACCCTCTGAACCCTCAAGACAGAGTAGTTGGCGGTAAATCGTTGGCCAACAAAAGTAAACGGTTTGATCCGGTCTCATCAAAGACACCTGGACCGGGAACTTACAATCTCTCAAAACAGAGTGATTGGATTAAGAAGACTGGACTCCTACCAGAAGAGGATTTGAAAAAAGGGGACAATGGAGTGGTATGCAAATGTTTTCTCTTGACTTCTTTAAAACAAAGTCATGGTGTACAAACAATTACTTTGATATATATAGACAAATATGGCAGCACATTTTTGTTTGTATCATTTTGTATGATCAGTTAGTTCCAGAATAAACTGTAAGGAAATCTAGTAATTCCAAAGTCAAAAAATAAGAATTGGAAAACAACATAAATTGGAAATCACAAAATAAAAATGAAAGAGAGAAACTAGTTTCTAAGTTAGCCTTGAAGGAACTTTTTAAGAGTGGGAAAGATTACAGCAATGGGCAAAAAATAGCCCTGTTTATGATTGTTCTTGTTCTATACCAGTGTTACAACATAGGGGCAGAAGTCACATGATCACAAAGACTGTAGGGAAGCCTGAATCAGTTCATTATTTGGTTGCTTGTAAGATAATTGCTAAATGAAGAGTATAACAGTAGAGGTTTGAGTGGCACAGAGTTCTAGATTTAATATATGGCACTAGGTCTTGCACACTCATATAAAGTCATTAAAAAGGAAAAAGAAAGGAAAAAGATTTTTCATTGACCTTTTCTTCTGAAGAGCTGTTGAATCAGAATGTAGAGTTGAGGTACAGAAAACTAAAAGAGTTCAGTTCAGTTGAGATACAGTGATACAATGACCCTGACCTAAAGGTTTCTTTTATTTGAAGTCATGAATATTCATTGAAAGATTCCCTTGCTTACGACAGAAGAAAAGAGAGAAATAAAGAAAATATGTTAATAACATAAACTTGCTGAATATTTGTAATTTTAATTCAGTATGAAGGAGTATATATATAAATAATTGTATCACAGGTTTGACCAACCTCAATTTGACTGTTTCAAGCAATGAATGCCTTAATAAGAAGAGTTTCAAACTATGTAGTTTTACCATTTAATTAATATTTTTTTCTTGGCATCCTCACAGCTCATCACCAGTAGAATTAAATACTCACGGAAGCCCTTGGCACCATCAATACCAACACCTGGACAAGCATATGGTTATGAAGAGCATGAAGATGGTACATTGAGGAAACAGGAGGCCCCGGCTAGAGACAACAGTCTAGGTCCAGCATTTTACGATGTCAATCAGGTAAATACAACTCTTTCATTGTCAGAAGAACTAATGTAAACTGTATTTGAAGCAACAGAAAAAACTTCCCAAGTGTACGGTTAAATCATAAATTTTTAAGAAATCCAGGGAATTTAATGTCAGTAGTATGACAATTTGAGATGATGTAGAATAACATCATTTTATAATGGAACTCTGTTTATCTTCTTTACAAATAAAAAATTAGATATAAACTATAAATATTTGTGTACATAATATAGTATCTCCTGCCATGCAAATATACTTCATATGAGTACCAAAACTTTGCACAAACATTTTGAAAGTATTGTTTTATATTTTACATTTTGTGTCACAAAGAAATGTTCCATTTATTTTCAAAGCAAATAACAAACGTTGACTGCTAGAGCCTTAAAAGTTGTCATATTGGCCTGGTCTAGCCTGGGTATTTGTTAGTGTCAGCATGTGATTAGGCTAATTATCTGTGAATTGTTCCAGTTTTGGAGAGAAAGGGAAATTCACAGTATCTGCAGGGAACTTTGCGCTAGTTACTTGATTATCAATTGTTTTTGACAATGTTTTTTACCATTTGAGATGTGAAACCCAACCGGCTGGTTGAAAATTATCATCCTCCGTAGGATATGTTGACTATCATAACAATCCATCCATATGATAGGACCAGTAAAAGCTTCATCATATAAACTGCATTAGGCCTACACCTGTGCATATGTTTATCCACCACCTTTAACAAAACTAGGCAATGACGAAGCAATGTTTGTCTTGCCCCAAACTAACAACGCTTATGCTTTTTATTACTTTTTTCATTTCTTAGCACGAAACTAAAACATCTGCAAAATACAAAGGAGTTCATTTTGGGAGCATGACAGCTGCCCGAATGGATTTCTCAGGACAAGGAGGCCCTGGACCCGGTGAATATGATGCATTCAGGGAATTGGACACTCAGTATGAAAATTTAAACATCCCAGCAACAGGAACTAGACCATTTGAGTCAAAGATACCACGGTACCATGAAGAAATTGCCAAGAGTCAAGAAAAGAAGGTAAAACATTTGTTGCTAAGATGCAGTTTGGAAGTTTCATTGAAGTCATGTCAATTTTAAAGCTTGCCATAAAATAAATGTGCTGTCTTCTACATGCCTTGAAGTAAATGGTTGGTTTGCTGTTAATGTCACTTGTTGAATAAAACAACACATAACATGTATTCCAATGTCTAATTTTCGATTGTAGCATACAGAGTATGAAATAATGTCTGTATAGGTGTCATTGTTAGGGAATATAATGAATTAACACATGTACCTTATTAAAGGTTATGTTACTAGCATGAATGGATGTTATCATTAACAGGTAGTGTTAATGGATTAATTACTATTTACAGGTAGTGCTAATGGATTAATTATGTCTTACTAACATGTTTGTATTTGACTTGCTTTTTAACTTCATGCGCTTACTCTTTTCCTCTCCCAAGGCTGTGCCAGGACCCGGGAAGTATGAAATCAGCAGCCAGTTTGATAAGACCCCGCAAGCATACAACACAGAAGGTCTAGAAGTAGAACACCCTCCATTTATGTCACAAGCAAAGGTAAGTGAGAGAGAGATAGAGAGAGTTTCTCTATTTTAAGTACTTACTAATTCCTCATTTGTCTACTGTTAATCACCACTGTTGCTATAACAACTAAGGAATACCCAATGGATGGCTGGCTTACCTCATTACCAGGACTTATATTCCTCTGTTCACTGGGTCAAATCTTTGCTGTAGGCAATAATACCATCTTTGCTTTTTTTCAAAAATGATCTATTCCCCAGATTCTGTCCTGAGATATTTATACACTAAGAGAAAACAGAGACATGTATGGATGCTTCAATGAATACAATGTTTAGCTTCATGTTAAATGTTTGTGACTGATCGACCATGTCTTGTGTTTTCTGATCATTTTTCACCTGATTTTTATGCTAGACTATGTTTTTCTTTCCTTGTAACAGAGATTTACGTTACTTAAATCAGAGACCCCTTCTCCTGGTTCATACAATGATCCAAGGCATGCTTTAGAGGCTCTTAAGAAGATAAGAGGTTTAAAGAGAAGTCCGTTTGGAACAACAGCTGTCAGATTTCAACCCCAACCAAGAATACAAAAAACACCAGGTGTTTATTTGATTTATCTATTTTTAATATTGTTGTTTTATCCTTCACATACTGTAAGTTCTGAGAGACACGGTGAGTTAGCAGCCAGTCATATATTTAGAAACAACAGCTGTTGATCTATAGAATATGTCAACTCACCGACTGGCTGTGTTTGTAACCGCTTAATGTTTTCTAATAGATGAAAGGAAAAAAGACACCAAAGAAAATTGAAACCGACAAAGAATCTAAATATGATTACATCATTTCTGGTATCGTACTTTTGATATGAAATGATATTGACCTTAGTTACTTTAATTTCTAAAGAGAGAATTGAGCCACAATGCAATTTAAATAATGTAATGCATGTAAACTTCACATTGTCAGCATTTAAGTTTCACATCATAGTAATTATTTCATCATAATATTTTGTTTTGTCATAACATTGTCAATCATAATCAATTTATGTGTTAACTTTTGTTTGTGTAGATGTATTTATATGATATCCTATCATCTTAACTTTTTTTCCTTTTCCATTTGTATTAGTTATTCTTCCTGTTAACATACTTAATGACTCCTCTTTATAAATTTTGTATTTATTCTGGAATGAAAAATGAAATGAAAATCTTGCAATATGCTTCATATCTGGTTTGTAGTACACTATCAATGTGCACACTTGGCAATGTATGTTCACTTTTATGATTGACAGGACCCGGTGCCTACAGCTTCTCTGGTGTAGCACAAGATTCATTGAGGAGAGCCTATGTAGAGAGTACTAGAAGAGGTGCCTTCGGCTCCACGTCGGTTAGAATAAAGCCAATCTTGAAGCTACAAGAATCATCATTACCAGGTCCAGCTCAGTACCAAGTCAAGGACAAACCAACCTATAGCCGCTACGCAAACAACAAAACTGCCAACTTTGCTTCCCAGTCAGACCGACTCTTAGCACCACCGCCAGTGATTCGTGTAAGTTATAGATGCTGTTCTTGTATCTAAAGTATCTTACACTGCCCCTGTTACATGTCAGTTTCATTGTAATGTAAAGCATAAGTCATTAAAAACCCTTTAGATTCAGAGTTGACAACATTTGGGCACTTTTTGTGTCCTTTGGAGTTTGGGTTTGCTAACTTTAAATAACCACTTTTCTGGCCAATCTATGTCGCAGTGCGATTAAACCCCAAGCATACTTGATGTATTGCTTAGTATACCCAGGCACTATCACACTGTTTCTATCTTTTGAAATGTGTCTCCGTCATTCCTCCTTTCTGCTACAGAAAATTGCCTTTTCCTTCTTTTGTTCTTCATCCCACCTTTGACTGGGAATTGTATATTTTTTTTTGCAACTTTCTTGGTTTTCTTTGTTGCAGTGGATAATCATTGTTGCATTGGCATTTATCCAACATGACGATGATGATGTGATATATATATATATAAATATACATATTTTTCATGTTACCCAATAGGACAATCCGCCACCAGGATCATATGAAGTCACACATTCATTTGATCAAAGCCAGGGGAAGAAGGCACCTGCTTTACCGAGGTCACATCATGCAAAGAGAAATCAAGGGTCCTTCTTATCTTCATCTACAAGGTTTGCTCAGCCAAGGGATATCATCCTTGAGAAACCAGATGGAAAAAACCCAGGTAGGTTTCTGAAGCAAAAAATATGGCTTTGATCTGACTATCTTTGTCAAAATACAATCATTTGAGAAATGTTCCAGGTTTGATTGAACTAAGAAAGTATACTCAAAGAGTATATGTAGCTAATGGCTTTATAAACTAAACATATTCTGTTGCAACATTTTAGCAAGTGAAGTTTATCTTAAACTAAATATTACATATCTGAGACAATCCTTCATAGATGATAACATGAACCTGATCTGTAGAGTTTAATCAACTTCTGCTATCATCTGCTCAACTTCTGAAATTCTTTGTACGTAAAAATGTTCTAGAGTACAATTCTAAACTGATGACAAGTTTTGTTTGGAGTCTACATACACAAGTACCCTTTCAACTTGTACAAAAGCAAAATGTGTACAAAGATTGTACAAAAAAGTACAAAATAGCAAAGAGTACAAATAATGTAAGAAAGTGATAATATGTCCATCACAGTGAGTATACACTATAAGTATTATAGAAATACTGACAGATACAGTTCATGAAAGCTTTTGCAATGATGCAGTGTGCCATCTGTATATTGGGAAGTTATCTTTTAACAAAATTCAATCATAACAAATGAACGCAGGAGAAAAAAACTGAGTCTCATTGCCTTGACCAAGTAGGAATACTTTGTTTAAATTTATAGGAAAGTTATTGATTGGTTAGTGATAATTTTATAATTGTAATCTCTCTGTGCCCCTCCTCAGGTCCTGGAACTTACAACCCTCCATCCAAGACTGGAGTGAAGCTTGGTTTAATGGTGACAAGAGATACACGATTTAAGACTCTGAAGAATGAAGACCCTGGACCAGGATCGTATGAGGTAACCTCAAATGTTTTAAAGCAAAACCAAATTGGTTTGGTATTTGATGTATTTGCATACACTTTGAAATATGGTTACTTTTAATGATTTTATTATGAAACTTGGTAGCAATTCTTAAGCAATGTTTGACCGAATCGAATTATAGTTAATTTCAAAGTAAGGGATATTGATAACATCACACTTTTTTTTTATAAGTACAGTACTTAGTCCCTATAACAAACAAAACTAAAATATGGAAAAAGAAATGTTTTTGTTTCAGTAATGCTGCTGATTCATTACTTTTAGAATTAAGATTTCATTCAGACACTTTGAGAATCAAGAAGGAACTAGTGGCATTCATTTTACCAGGTTGTTTTATTTGTTTTAATTTTTTTGTCTAAGACTTTGCTATAGGGATTGAGTTTTGTATGTGACACTATTGTTCATAAAATAATCCATCATCAATTCATTGCAGATTAAAAATAAATTTTCCTTTCTTTCTCTCTCTCTCTCACCAACAGTTAAGCCCTCTGCTGCAAGACACTGTACTAAAGGGAACTTTTAATGCAACTTTGAACAACCCAGTGGCGACGAGAATGGAAATGACCAAAGGAACTACGCATAGTAAACAAGCGTTTATGTTAGGAGTATGAAAGAGAGATTTCTGGTGTCTGTGTCCGTGTCTAACAATATTCAGCAACAAAGAATGCCAGTTATGTCCATGTTTTCTTTTTCTATCATTTCATCTCCACAAAAGAAGATGGCTACTTTGTCACAGTAAATTTGCTATCAACAAAGAATTATCTTTAACACAAAGCTATGTGGTATGATACATTGATATTCACAGTGTCAAAAACTAATGCAAAGTAGCTTTCAGAGATGTTTGTTTGGAGAAAAGTTTTCATAAATACAAGCAGTAAATAAGATACTGGATCCAGTTATTACACTATCAGTCACTTCAAGGACTTGCCTCAGATAACTCATCCCATCAGTTTTAAAGCAGCAGGTTGCTTGTGATGGACAACTCTATCAAGCCCCACCAAGTGTTATTCAAGGTCCTCAAATTTTACACCAAATGAACATATTTAATGTAAAAAGGTAAAATAATTATTACAATTCAAATTGAAAAATGTTGTTGTCCAAGCTATTTTTTGCATATTAGCAATTTAGACATTTTTCAAAATTGGTCCTGTTGCTTCCTTTACTTGAGATGAAACCTTACATGCCATGCAAAGTATCTGTTTTGAGTTTTGTTTTGTTTTTCATCATCATAAATTACCCAAAGTTGTTGAAAAAAAACCATGCAAAACTGTCCATTAAGCACAAACTGAGTTTCCAGAAAGTCATGCTTAATTGTAGTATGACAATATTTGTCGATCCACTTTCTTCCATTTTGATGGGTGCATTTGTGACTTCACATTCTAGACCAGAAGCAGGTTATACCATAGATATTTGTTGTAGAGCTGAAATAGTTCAAGCTCTATTATTCTTTTATACTTCTCTTAACAAAAATACAAACCTACAAAAAAAAATTGAGCAAAAAGATGGCATGTTGCCATTAAAATCTTTTAACCGAGTGGCTTCATAAATGTCTCATGCTTAGAGATGCTTGCTGCATGCAGAACAGATGCTTGCTGCATGCAGAACAGATGCTTGCTGCATGCAGAACAAATAGTTATCCACTTCAACTCCTTTTTTTCAAACTTTAAAAGTTTGTAAAATGCTTCACTTTATTTCCAACCATACCAAGAATTTAATGATATGCCTGAGGTTGTTTACAAGTAACATGCAGACAATATGTTGGTTTTGGAGTTGGGAGGAACAAATTTGAATGAAGGAAATTCACAAATGAACTTTAGTTTAATAATTAATCCATTCAGCTGCATCTCGAACAGTTCGTATAGTTTAATTTAGTCATGACCTTAGCAGTCCAAAAATAGGGAATATGTTCAATAGTTTATTGAACCAAATGTTTTTATCAATCTATTTTAAAATGCTATCAAGGTGTCAACTTTTATTCCTGATCAAGGGCATTTAAGTAAATGGTGCATGAGTTTGTCTGCTAGATGACTTAATGTAGCTTCCAGAAGCCTTCCTCTCCAATAGACTGTCCATTTCAAGGTTTCATATTTCAATAATAAGGTGAGACTACTAATGATTTTTCAATGTTGTAAATATGCTTTTGTAAATTGATATCATTCCAGAGAATATTTTGTAAATAATCAGAGAATAAAATGTCAAACATAAAAAACTTTTGTGCTGTCTTCATTAATTTGTTTCAAGTGTTAATTGAACATTGGAATCATTAATCTTTCATAATCACTGAAGAAAGTGATTCCCAAATTGTACCTGATATAGTTTTGGGAGATCAATTTTTTTTAATTAGTAATTAATTATTACAAATTCATTATGAATTGATTCTAAAACACAAAAAAAAAGAGACGTTGAAGCTTCACCTACTGCATTCTTGGTGTATTTGAAGTTACGACACAGTTTGAGAAGTATAGTCCATTTCAAAGTCTTAAGAAGAAACTTTCCTGCCATTGCCTAAGCTAAGGTTACCTTGGAAGTTCTGAAAGTTACATACATGTTATATCCATTTATATGCAAAAGCAATAGAATACTGAATAAAAGCCAATGATGTAGTGTGCTAGTGAAATGCAATAACTTTAATTGAGGATGTTAAGTGTGCAATAAACATTTCCTTGGAGTACTTGGTTACAATTGAACAGGATATTCTTGTATATAGGGATAATTTCCTGGTATACCAAGGTTAGGTGATCTTGTTCGAGAGTTGATTTTTTTATGATTAGCTATTAAAAATATACTTTCATCTCTTCAAAGAAAGACCTTTAAAAAGTGAAGTTGATTTATTTTTCAATTTATTCACTACTATTTGTCAAAGAGTACAGAATTATCAGTAAAGTAGTAACTTTACAAGATAGTTCAATCACAAGAAATGAATTGCATCGGTACTTACAAGACAATCAGGGTTGAGACCTGAATCAAACAACAAAGTCAGACCTGACCAAAGCCTGGGTAATGTTGGATGTAGAAGGGGGCGCTATTAAACTTATGAAATTGGTGGAATAAGAGCAAATCCTCAGAATAATACTATTATTGAGTATGTTACTCCCAAATGCCAATCACAAGTGAAAGAGAACTTTCCCTGTCTAGGGAAGAGGTCCCATCTGTTTAATTAGAAATGTTTAATTAGAATGTTTAATTATAGATTGTGTTTAACTAATGTCATTAACTTCTCAAAAGTGGGGGAATTGAACAAAATCTCCCATGTTGCTCTAACTTAGAGACTTAAAGGAGCTTAACAAATGTATTTCCACATCTTTATGTGTGGATAGGGAGGAACTGCTGGCAAACTATATGTGAGTATGCAAGGGAAATCTTTCACTTTAAAGGGTGTGAAGACTCGCGCACAAAGAAACGTCTAATGCCAGTAATCTGACCTAGTTTCGAATGAGGTGTAACAGAAGTGTTAGATACCACCACCGATCCCAGGAAATACACACACAGCTTGCTACCGTCGGTAATTAGACACTAGTGTACAGTCAATACATACAGCTACGGTCAATACCCACAACACAGTGTACATAGCAGGGTGGACATCTCAGGTCTAGATAAAAGATAACAAAGTATCACGTTTCATTTCTGTCTGCATTTTGTAGCGACAAGAAGAAAACGTCATTTGCAAGCAACGGAAAGTTAACTTTTTCAGAGTGCGGCACAATGTTTGGGGCGAGTCTTCAATGCCTTTAAACAGTGGATGGCTAGATATTCCCTATAGAAAAGGACCATGTCAAAAAGTGCCAAAGTTCTATTATATATATATACCAACCTCTGATCATGCAGTGTAACTTTAAGGATCTTCATTATGAGTGGAGTGATTCATAATTCACATATATGCTTTTGAGAGGACACATTTATCTGACATTTTATTTTGGAAATCATGAATATGCTTTATGCCTTTACAACCTCACTGAACATACTGCCATTAATTTTTAAATTCAAAAGCAAAAGAATAATACATACCACACATTTCCTGTTAAGTATTTCCATTTATTGCCATTACTCTGTACAAACTTTAAATTAAAAAGTAAACTGTTCAGATTGGTCAAAGAAACTAATATTATATGCTACAAGAAATTGTAATTTCAAAGCCAATAATATAATTCTTCAAATCAAGCAAACAGTAAGCATCACATACCAAAAGTGACTGAGAAATTGCCGTCAATACTTCCCACCCCTCCTCCTCACCCTCCCCCCCCCCCAATTGATACCTCTACTTAATGCAAAATAACCTGTGTATGGTTGTTGCAGTAAACTTTATTCTTATATCTTCTACCAAACTTGAAAATCAACGCCCCCCCCCCCAAAAAAAAAAAAAAAAAAATCCAGTCAGTCTTCTTCACTCTTAAACTAAACCTCCAAAATACTGGAAAGTTCAAAAGAAGAAAGCATTTGAAATAAAAATTTGGCATCTGAAAGTTGTTAAACTCACCATTTTAGTGACCACCACAACAATTCTTCATCTCAACCTTTGCTACAGTAATTGATATTTAAGCTATTATTTGTCCTTTTTCTGAGAAATTAAACTGTCCTTTTGAAATCTGTTGTCTTAAAATGTTCAAGTTTACATCACAGAAATGTGATCTTGATGCAATGACGGTCTGAGGTATGGGCTTTGTAATTAACATCACTGATGACAATAGTAAAAATGGCTATAAACAAGAATCAATCTTCTGTAGGCTTGAAAAGTCTGTGTTTCAGACTTACTTCAAGTAATATTAACTGAGCTAGAGTCAGTTTAATATCCACAATACATGACAGTAGAATGAACACCTGTGAATGTCACATGATCTACTTTACTAATCCTGACCTGATTAAGTGGCTTAAAACAGATGGATAAACCAAGAAAAATCCCTCCTTGTATCTCTCTATCTCATACTGTGGCCCAACAACTAGTACAACCATTGTAAGTTAAAATACTAGCCACTGAAACCATTTAATCTAATTCATTGAACAATATTGACAGTAAACTTAACAGACAGCTGATTGCATTACATAACATTAACATTCTCTCTTCCTCATGGGTAACAGTCATGTAACATTTCATACAAAATTCTGTCTAAATTCTCCAATGCAAAGTATCTCCAAATATTGATGTTAGCTTTAATAAAGTAATGGGCTTTCTCCAGGTTTGAGATACCCATTGTGACATTCATTTAACAAAGAAACACTATTTTGTGTACAGGTGTACATGTATGACTAGAGATTTTCGGTAACCAAGGCAACCAGTTGCTTCACATCATTTTTCTCCTTCAATTCTAGCTCAACCATATACTTGAAAAATTAAAACATTTTGTAAAACTTAAAAAGATTGATGATTTTTACATTCAGAAAATATATTCATGTTTTTTTATTATTTTTTATTATCTAATTTTCTCCATTATTTACATATATCACATTTCTATGTCAGTTTAATATATCCTGTGAAAGAGTATAATGGAATGTATGATAAAACATAATACTGCCCTCTGTAAATTAAAATTCCAACAAAATGGCATAGCAAAAAAAAAAAAAAAAAAAAAATAGCATACTTTTTAAAGTAATCTGAGTCAAATTAAACACAAAATGAAATTTCCAATTATTGAACAAAATGTAAAATGTTAGCAAAGCCACGGAGGCAGTAGATAATTAGTTACAGGAAGATCAGGGGTTCAAAACATAAAACGTTAAATTATGTAAGATGCAATGCAAACAATATCTATCTAAATATGAGCAGATTAATTAAGTATTTATCGCTAAAGACTTCAGATTATTTGACTTTCTAACAAAATTCCTATACTGCTTGCATTTGGATGTAATTCCTGCAAGTTTTCTATGTTATCACACTAATGTTAACATCGACTGCATTCAGTTTAGACTGCCCTAGCCAACACAATGATCCAGTTTAAAATAAATCACCTGGAATTTCTTTTATTTCAGTACTAGCATTTAGTTTAAAAACCATACAGTGTAGTAAGTGTATACACTGACTTTAAGAGGTTAACTAAAGGTCTATTAAGTTCATTGAGAAACTTGTCACTCTGATTTTAGGAAGTTAAGTCAAAGTGTCAGTATATTGTAAAAAGTTTGTCACAAGTTAGTTTAAAACTTGTACGTAGATTACCCTGCTTAGGAGTCTACTGCAGTAGTGGGTTAACACAAACACAGTTTGCGACTGTATTACTAGTAACATGCATTGTGCACATGGTATATTTCATAAAATAAAACTAAACTATTGATCACATTGAGCACAGCCAGGATATTTGTCTCAGTTTAGAAATACTGAAACATATTAAACGGCTAGGATATTTGTCTCAGTTAGAAAAGCTGATACAAATTAAAGGGCTAGGATGTTTGTCTCATTTAGAAATACTGATACAAATTAAGCAGCTAGAATATTTGTCTCAGTTAGAAATACTGACACAAATTAAAGGGCTAGGATATTTCTCAGAGTTAGAAATATTTGCAGCGCTTCTCTGGTGCAACACTCAATTACAGGTTGATATTAACAATATGTTGTTTGCAAAGTTGTCTTGATGTTTTATACAAAAAAAAAAAAAAAAAAAAAATACAAACGGATGCATCTATATTCAAGTGATCAAGAAGAAAGAATTTTGGATGAAAGGCAAAACTGGTTGGATCATAAGAGACAGAGGGTTGAAACAAACAGACATTATTTGCTGATTAAACTCTTAGAGCGCAGATCCAGTAAACAGGAAGTGACATATTACAAGTTTGGCACTATCAAATTCTTTGTGCCAAAGAAGAAAAAGAGGAGAAAAATTAAATTAAATTAAAAGATGATTCTGGCAAAAATCTTTCACTCTACCAGTTTATCTCATGATAATAGATCAATAAATATAAAAGGAATGATTTCCGACCCTAACGGTTCTGTAAAAGATTTAAAAATTGACAGAGAAAAGGAGAAAATAATTGGAGAGATGATGTTCTTTATCATGAATTATGGAAGGGCGCCATCTTCTGTCCTCATCACTTATCTCTCTAAGTGAATCATATCTAAAATGCCACAAATATATATCCAAGATATCTGAATGAAAACTAACCAACCTGATACCATGGAGCCATATATATACTAGATTGCCCCTCTCTGCTCTGGTATCTAACCTTGTTTTGAAGATGAAAACTTTATTTAAGAGTCCTTCCTGACAGAGCCTGGGCATTTAAAACCAACTGGTAATACACAGACTGACATCATTCTCAGCTTCAAGTTCCTTGCATCAAACTATGTCTATCTGATGAACATATCATGCCTACTGCTGTATTGTAATTCTCATAAAGAGAAGTTGAGAAGTCATGTGGAGGGATATAGATGCATGGTAAAGAGAAGGCTGCAGTATAATGGATGAGATAAAGACATTTTCCTTGTTCTTTCTATCGATGCATGAAGGCATCAGATGCTGAGTGGGATTCAGGTTAGTATATCGTAAGGAAGCTATGATCAAAGCAGGGAATTGACAACACCTGATTTATAAATTTTCTTCAGAGTGTTACAATTTTCAGGGCTGTTGCAGGGAGCAGGAAGAATCAAAGTGAAATGTACAATAGACTGCTGAACACTGACACCAGATCTGAAAGCTGCTGAACACTAATAAGATAACACTGATACCAGACACTAAGAACAGATCATATAGGCCAGACTAGCCACCACAGATATGGATATGACTAGATAACTAAAATTAAGGAGCAAAATGGGTGATGGGATTGCTACAAATATCAAAAGAAGACCATCCTACTGTAAAACATATTGAAGCCTTGAGATATAATATAACTACTATGATCTCTTATGCTTACCTAGCAGACTTCAGCTGTTAAACAACAGCACAATATATCAATGTATGACAGACCGTGATGAAGTGTCTATGATCTATTATGCTTACCTAGCAGACTATAGCTGTTTAGTGTCTATGATCTATTATGTTTACCTAGCAGACTTCAGCTGTAACACAACAGCATAATATCAATGTATGACGGACTTTCTGGTTAAGTAGAAGCCTCTCCTCCATAGACATGTTTATACTGTGATTAGCATGAATTAGCTATCAATGTTACTTTACACTTACAATGACCCTACATACAGTTAAACATTGCTTTTGAAAGCACCTGTGGTAACATTGGTAATTGACTTAATGAATATGCATTATGACATCAGTAAGGGTAACCTTTGACACTATCGAATACATTTCTTCTATTCTTCAATTGCTATAAACAAACTAACTATATAGTTGAATAAAAAATTCCCATTTCTGTTTCAATTACAACTACAGTAGGTTGATATTTTGGTCAGCTACAGAAGACCATTAGTATCTATGGCCTCTTGAAAGTGTTGGACGATTTGACCGGTGCCCTAACACCACATCATGTTCATTCAGCAAGACAAATAGTGCTTCCATATCTGAAAGTCACTTAGGGAACTTGTAGAAAAGAAGGTCTGTTTTACACAACTGTAACAAAGCAGCAATCTTGGATGGCATCTCTGGGTTTCTGTCTTGGGATGGTTAAGCTCAGATAAAGTGCTGACAATTTGGCAAGAGTCTTGTCTTATAGTCCTCCATTCTCCTTTGGACCTTCCCCTCAAACAGTTACATGTTTTCTTGCACCAAGTGAGAGACCTGGTCTTGGCTTTCTCTGTTGTAGCTGATCTGTTAAGCTGTTTCTTGGCTTTCTCTGTGGTGACTGATCAGTTAAGCTGTTGAAGAAGTTTAAAATCAGAAAATAATGTTTACCTTGCAAAGGCTCAAACTGACACCACAAAAAAACTCTTGACATTTTCACAAGTGGATCAAATAATTGCTAAATATGATTGCTGACATGTAATAAAATCGAAAATGAATTCACATCCACCATTTTTGCAGACGGTATCACTTTATGGAATGTATCTCCTTTTCATTCTATGAAATAACAGCTCTAAGAGAAAAGCAGGAAGATTTAACTAGAAACATTGAGAATGAATTGACAAGATTAATAATGTAACAGAACAGTCCATTTTTTTAGTTTGAATCTTGAAGGATGACTTGCAAAATGCAGATTATAGACCAGATATTTACGTCCTTCAATGCAGATATTTACATCCATAAATGCTGATATTTAAGGACCAGATAATTACGTCCTTAAATGCAGATATTTAAGGTCCTATGTGCATCCAGTCACATGACCTAGTACCTTCCGGACTGTTTGGATTATTGAAGGCAGTAAAAGTCCAATCAAATAGATCATTTGCAGTCAAATTCATCAGCAATGCCTGAGAGTCAAATGCTACATTTCTGCATAAGTTGATAAAAAATGCAAAAACATGCAACATCTAATTCACTTAGAAAGCCTGATTTTGATGACAATAGTTGGTGGTAGGCTCAATCTTTGATACTTCAATACATTCCTTATGATTAGTATAGAAATAGAGTAATATAAACACCACAACTGGAAAGCAGAACATGGCTGCATTGTCAGTAACTATCAACAGAAAGACTAATTTCATTTCAATTTTGCCAACTGTACACATTACAGCACTCCATTTCATGACTCTGACAACTTTTCAAGCACAACAGAACATGCTTGATTCCAGTACAGTACTACTCCTCTGAAGCACTAACCAATAGGTGAATAGCCCCACCATATTCACTGCAAGTGATAATATACATTTGAATAAGTTCACAACACACAGAACAGAGAGAGAAAGAGCTGTACCACTCCAGTTTCTTAAGATGAAAGATCAAACAGTTAGTGGTTCAATTTTCCTGAGTTAGTTAACCATGGTATTGACCACCCACATCTATCTGCGACATATATAGCTTCGCCGTATAGATCTGCCAGAAGCTTATAAGAGAAATACTATCCAGCACGTTATTTCTCTATTCATTCAAAATTTCTTTTATATATTCTTGTGACACATGACAATTACAGTTTTCCATATTAGAGAGAATTTCCAGTTACTTCATATATCAAAGTAAATGACAACAGTTATTCAAAGTTGGCTATGAGGAAAGGATTAACTCCCAACCCCCCCCCCACCCCAAACCTCCTGCTCCTCTCCCACCCAATACCTCCTAAATAAACAACAACAACTATCATTCTACCACTCTGACTTTAACACTATTCTCATCTTTTTATTTCACTGGATCACAGTTCAGGATTTTAGAACTTATTTCTCAATAGCTCTTCAAAGAAAGAACACAATTTTACTATAAATGTAACAGTATCAAAGAATAAGGCCTGTAAGAAGCAGTTTAACAGCAACCCACTTTCACTTGCAGAGTTAAAATTTGAATGAGTACAGACTGAATGTGTATAACAAGAATGACTGGTATGGACTCTACAACTGTAACATTCTGTTAAATAGAATGACTGGTATGGACTCTACAACTGATACATTCTGTTAAACAGAATGACTGGTATGGACTCTACAACTGATACATTCTGTTAAACAGAATGACTGGTATGGACTCTACAATTGATACATTATGATTGTGTATCCTCTTCATATATGATGATCAGCTAGAAACTTCAACAGAGAAATTCAAAACTACAAATCAACGTAAACACTGATGTTACTTGTCAACGAATGGATTTATATTTCAAGAGCAAAGAGAATGCCATGCTAGATCAGAAGAGAAGTATCAGGCAGACAGCAGGAGATCGAAGGAGACAGAGAGGCAAAGAACATATACACAAGGATTACAGAGTGTAGAAGAAACATGATGGGGAACAATAGTATGGTTATGCAGTCCATTGTATCATCGCTATGGTAACTATGCAAAATGTAGCTGGTTCAAGGTAATTTAATAAGTGTTGCTCATTGCTACCAAACCAGTACCACGTATTGCACTGGATAAAGCATCAACGTTGTAGTTTAGATGCTCCCAAGACTCTACCTTGCAAAAGGTTAATGTAAGTACAGGTCAAATCAGATGAAAAGGAGGAAAACCATGGACCGTAATTGGTATAGGATACAGATGAACATGAAATATTGCTCCTTCAGGGATACAAGGGCTGTAATAAGTGTCATAAGCATGTGACAAGGTTGGAAATTGGAGTACCCATTCACAGAAAAGTAAGATCAGCTTTCTCTTTAAAAGACCTTCAAATATGATATTCTGATCTGGATAATTTCCACTACCACCTGTCATCACCACCCATGGTGCCCAAACATTGTCAATTTTTATTTCGCATGTTCCAAACAAACTTCACTGAAACGGCACAACTTGCAATAGTTATCGTCATTAACTGCTCTTACACACACCGAAGACAAAAGTTTCGGTTTTAGAACTCAAGTCAAGCTACTATCGTTATGCCTGGGGGTCATTACTGAACACCACCAATCCCGTACTCATGATTTATTAGTACCGAGGTTAACTCAAACCTGCATCCAATATGCGACTGGCTGTTTCATCAATAGGGACTGTCATGCGAATAACCTCCATGCTGTACTAGTGGTCCTATCCTATACATTGTTGTAGATGTCAAATGAAGATTTATATTTAAGAACCTTGAACAGGAATGATGGGAGAAGGAGCAACCAAGGTCTAAGATGCAGCAGAATATGCATATTCATAAGCATGCGGAATGTAGGATAGTTTAGCATGCATATTCAGCTTGCAGATACAGTACCAACATACATATTCATTACCTTTGTCACACCTGAATTTCCCGAGTTCTGATTAAGTACGTTTTAGGTGGAAGAGGAGGTGGCCTACATAATATAAAGCAAGTTAAATAATATAAAGATGAAGATATCAATGTCCACAAATAAATTAAGCTATAATTGGCTCATTTTGCACAAAATTTGTATTTTAGTGTAAATACTTACTATTTTGTGTTATTATTTTAAACACTGCATTATCACATGCAAGGAAGGGAAGTTCCAGTAACAGGAGGTCATATTTAAATCTCAATGAGCAATTTTAATTGTGGCAGGAACAGGCCAATGACTGAGTCACATTGGCTTTTAACATATGCTAATATGTTGCCTTCAGGCTACATTTTCAAAAGGATATTGATTTAATTCATACTTCACAAAAGCTATTCAACTTCCTAGCCATTATTACCCTCTTTGCATCTTTAACTAACAGGTTATTCTCTGCTTCTAACAGCAGCCTAAACATTTCACTGGGCACAAAAGTCATAAACTTTTATTGAACATAAAAAGAAAGAAAAATAGGCAAGATGGGGTTCCTGTAGCTGAACAGAAACAATGGCACATAGCAAAGCAAAGGAGGGTGAGGGGTAGCATGAGCCAAGGTCAAGGGTCACACTATAAGCAAGGAACAATTTCCTTCAGTTTCTCTAGCAGAATATATGAGGATCAAACAAAACATTGTTAGGACAGAGCGATTACTTACAGCAGGATTAAGCGTTGATCCCTTATTAACTAATGACAGAGCATTTTTCTACTTTTTTAAATCCTCAGTAACATCTTGGTGAGTCTTATGAGGTTACCTCAAAGGTTTTCTTTGTCAGAAAATTACTTAATTTATCGGCGTTATGATTTTGTTCGAAGTCCCCACGAAAGTTGCTTTAAAACACTGGCTATACGAACAATAGTACGGCTGATGGTAGATCAGTTTTCAATCACATCAAGAACATTGAGTTTTGTTTGACTGAATTCCTCATTTTCAGTATCAGCTTTACTTGATAGTGAATAAAATGAATTACATCATCAACTTTCAGCCAATTATGACAAATGCCAGACTTTAGTTTTAATGTGTTGTTATGCTAATCATCAGTGACCTGTCATTGTTTCTCAATGTACTGATTGTATCCTCCATAAATAAACATCATTAGTAAACGGTGAAAGACGACTTGAAAATATGGAGCACGCTACCCATCGCTCAATCAAGAAATTAACCAAAGGCCATTTTGCCAAGTAAAGAAAACCAAATGTACCCTAGCTCCTCGACCAAGCTACACAGTTTGTACTGTATTAGAATTACCTAGAAATTTAAAAAGGAATTGATCCACAACACACAAGCAACCAAAAATAACCCCTTGAAAACAACAATACGCCAACAACAATTGAAGCAAAGAGTTATATCACAAACACACATGAGTTATGTCACTTACCTGAAATTATTTGTCCTCACTAGCTTGTAGGTTTTGGGAGGCAGAGGGGGTCTGTACAGATTTGGGTAATGAAGAGAAAAAAAAAAAATAGATGTTATTACATGAAATTTAGCTGTCAGGGAAGATTGTTATCTCGCCTTATATTGGAGTTTTTATTATAATTATTATTATGCATATGAGATATCACTACAACCAACTAGTCAAAGGTATGCACTTTGCAACTGAATATTCACAACCAATTATGTAGTTATTCTGGGATTGTGGTGAAATAGGTTCCGTCTGCCCACCAAGAAGAGCATTCTGCCCCTCTGAGAATAGTCCACCTATGCACCTGACCAGCACCAATCAGAAACTGATTATTTTATAACAAGTACTCGCTGATTGCCACAACCAGTGACTTGAGATCCACAAGCAGGGTAGCATTCAAGACAATTGAACATAATGACTCAAGTTAGCCAGCTCTAAACCCCGCAGCACACTACCCCCACACACTACCCCCACACTACCACGCAGCACACCCCGCAGCACACTACACAACTGATCAGAACCTGACGGTACAACTCAACCGCGGTAACAATAGTCCTGCAGGGTGGGGGAGTTCACACCTGTCACTGTACAGTTTTAACAAACATTAAGCAATCACTGGTTCATAAATTTGCATGTGACCTAAGCGAACTACGGTCATTACCGGTAAACAGACGTTGTGTCTGGGCAAGGGGGGGGGTGGAGGGAGGGTCAGTCATAGGACTATGAGTCTTGACTATTAAAGATTTTCCATGTAATGACCATCAAGTTGAGATTAATGGTACGGTGCGCTGCGGGATTAAACAGCAACCAGCATTCAACTAGTCCTGGTTTCATCCCTATTCATAGAACTCTCTAGAGATATAAATATGCCTTAAAATTGTTTGATACTTTTGAAATTTCTGACATATACGTGCAACACAGGAATGTATGAACAGGGAACAATGCCATTGAGACTGTTGATGATATCAGGTATTTATGCCAACTAGGAAATTTTACTATCATGTTTAAGAAGTCTCCAAATCCCTTCCCTTTCCATGCATTTGGTCTGTTGAATACTTTTAATAGATTAGAATCATCCTACTGTACATCTTGTAAACATTCACTACCCGGGGTCACTTTACTTCATTTATACTAACAAGAGTTAATCATGAAATACTCGTAGAGGCAGGTTTCTATATTTGGTGCATTGAAACCTTCCTTTCAATCAGAGGTGGCCAGTTTGTAGAGAATTTGAACGAAAATGTTGTGAATATCACAAGCACATTTCTGACAGTTGAACATACGTGAAACACATCGATAGATAAAAGCAGTAAATAGTGCTGAGCAGAGTTAGAATATGTTGGCAAGATGCCAAACATACAGACTGGCTTTTTAAATTGTTAGTGTCATGCAATGCGGTGATCTCTACCATTACAATCATTGTAGTAAATCAGTTTAACTGCAATGTGACATGCAAAAGAGTGAAAAAGACAACAAAAAAACCTTGACAGGAATAATGAAAGAGGCATTTGTAAAAAACATAAATCTCACTAATTATGCCAAAGCCAATGTAATACTTATGCTATATAGTAAGCAAAATGAAGGATTAAATGTAAGTTATAGTTGAAATGAGTACTGTGTGATGGAATAGCACACACTGGATGTTCTCCAGTCATGGTAGGTGCTTTATTGTGAGTTAAACTGTTTACTGTTTGAATCTCACAAGGTGTGATCAGATTTTAAGATGACTTTTGCAGAGATTTTGCCAATATGATGACCAAAGAAATTGAAGGATGATAAATGATGTGAGAAAGTATCCATGCATGAATGATTACATGAAAAGCATACCAGATGATATACAGATATGAATGCGAACAAAAATTGTTATAAAGGTGAAAGATTAGGAAAGTATTAAAAAATAATGAGATTGGGTTCATGCATTCACAAACCAGCAGAGGTGCAGGTAAATAGCACTATGTAAACACAGTATGTCGAAGTCCAGATTGGTGGGGGGGGGTTTGATGTTTTGGGTTGAAATGGGAAGGATTGGTGGGGAGGGGTTGAAGGATGGGAAAGAGAAAGATGAAAGATTCTCTCTGACTTCAATTGTATCACTACTGGGCACTGGTTTGTCACACAGGAGAGGAATCTACATTTACTTGTATTGTAATATATATTTGTTCTAAAGGCTCCGGAAGAAGAGGATGGGAAAAAGTTATGTAAACCAAATTGTGTGGAAAGCCTGATATGGAGTAGATGACTCTGCACGAACCTTGGAGGATGTGGGTATTTGTGTGGAAAGTCGGAGATGGAAGCTGCTATGGGGAAGGGTGGGGCAGGGCAAGGGTGGGGCAGGGAAAGGGTGGGGTGGGGGAAGGGTTGAATGACACTTTCAGCAGGAGAAACAAGATGACCTTCCATAAGGCCACTTGTAATTCTCCAGGAGAGGCATGTGGCTCGCCACAAAGTGAAATCTTTCTCCCACCAAAGTCAAATAAGCTTTTTACAAACGTTTGACATACTAAAAGCATGCGAACAAGGAGGGCTTTGATGAAGAAGACATTTAAACCAAGGAGGATAATGTATTAAAAGCCATTATAAAGAAATGTATGAAGATTCTATCACCAAGAAAGAACCAATCAAATTCACTTTATGGCTAAAACTCAAATTAAATATTTGAAGTCTTTAATACATATATTTTTTTAGTTATTTTTACTCCCTTTTATGATGCTCTTCACATTGCAGTTACTACATTAACATACCCAGACACAATATCAGTGAGCGGTCAGCAGGCATCATCGTGCAACGCTCTCTCTGCAAAAGTATTGAACTGATTTCCATTCAATGTCAATATGTTTGATACTACTGTATGTAGTACTAAACACTCAGCATGCTTACACCTCCATCTTCCAGATAAATGGAGTTTCTCAAAGTTACTTAGAGAATGCTAGATCAAATTATAATTCATCCATTTCATATTGTTCCTTGACA